>NC_142813.1:50758679-50897479 GCF_049724085.1 Artemia sp. Qi Xiang Cuo | reverse complement strand
TCCGGAGTAAATTTTCACCAGGATCGAATTGTCTAGAGGATAATTCAATGGGGAGGGGTATTTTTCTATGGAGGTCCAGGCAGATTTCCTGGCATTAGAGGCAACGCTATAGCGCTGCCTATAGTAACAGCCATACAACTCCAATGTTTATTATTTATTTTTTCCCAGAGGCACTTAATATAGAAGGGCTATTTGTATAAACTTTGGAGGGGACTCATTCGATGGGAAATTGGAAGTTCTAGTGCTTTTTAAAAAGTTAAAAAGTGATCGGATGGCAACTAGCCTCTCCCCAAGCCCTTTTTTCAAATACATACAATAAAAATTTTGAGATATATATTTTGTTAAAAATAGTTCGAATATCAGATAATTAAAACTCCGGTGTCGACAAAACACCCCAGGGCCAGGGGTCCGGCGTTGTAAGTTATGTCCTGGGGGCATATATGATTCTTATGGAATGGATGCTCGTATAAACTTCATAGAGGGCTCATTTGATTGGAAATTGAAAGTTCTAGTTCACTTTTTAAGAGTAAAAGAAAATCTGAGGGCAACTAGCCTCCCCCTCGCCTTTTTTTCCCAAACCCGTCTTATAAATACTTTGGGATAGCCATTTTGTTACAAATACGTCAAACATTAGATAACAAAACTCCAGGGTCGACACAAACCCCCAGAGGCCGGAGCAAGTGTTTTAAGTTGTGTTCCTAGGCTGTATAAGGTTTTTGTAGAATATTTGGTCATAATAAACTTCAGAGGTGGCTCATTTGATAGGAAATTGAAAATTCTAGTTCCTTTTTTACGAGTCGAAAGGGATCAGATGGCATCTAACCCTCCCCGCCCACTCCACCCACACACCCTTGCTTCTCCAACTGTATCGGATTAAATTTTGAGAAGGCCAGTTTGTTTAAAATGGTCCAACAATAAGATAAAAAAAACTTGTGGGCAATATACCCCTCCACAGTCCGGAGAAAGGGTTGTAACTTGCGCCCGGGAGGATCATACAATTTTTATGGAAGAATTGGTCGTATAAATCTCCGAGGGGGCTCCAATGATTAGAAATCAAAAGTTCCTGTTCCCTTTTTAAGAGTCAAAAGTGAACCAATGACAGCTAGCTCCTCCCCCCTCTATCTCTTTTCTCCAAATGTGTCCGATCAAATATCTATGCAGCCATTTTGTTCAAAATAAACCAATGATCATATAAAAAAAATTCAGGGATAACACAGCCCCTCAAAACCTGGGGTAAGTGTTGTTTTTATGCCCCGGGGCTACTTATGTTTTTTGTTGAAGGGATCCTGGTATAAATTTCTGAGGGGTCTCTTTTGATTGTAAATCACAATTTACAGAGCCCTTTCTAAGAGTCAAGAGTGATCAGAGGGCAACTAGTCTCCCCCCAAGGCCCTTTTTCCTCCAAAGGCATCCGATCAAAATTTTGAGATAGCCATTTTATTCATAAGAGTGTAAAAATCAAAGAACAAAACTCAGGGGTCGAAACAACCCCCAGAGCCCGGGTGAAGTGCTGTAAGTTATTCCCCGTGGGGTAGATAAGGTTTTTTGTAAGGTTTGATACATCACCAGGGGTTATACATCAGGGGTTACTCATTTTGAAAGTTCTACCCTCACTTGAATGGAGGAAACTTTGTGGAAACTTTGGACCATTTTAGTCACTAGATGCTTTTTTTAGTGCTTGAAGATGTTTTTCTATCAATAAGAGTTAAATTCCGACAAAGGGTCTTTTACAAGACTACCCCCGTCGACTCTTTATTAATATAAATTTTAAAGAATTTTTTTATTAAAATAAGAGAGCAAACGGAGCTGGACGTTGGGAAATACCCGAATCCGAGGAAAAGCAATTCCACTACTGAAAAAACATTGCAATGTTCTGCCTTTTTATAGACTATAGTTTTAACCAGGGGTCTTGCTTCTCAAGGTTGTCCCGCACAGTTGTCTGCAGTCACGCTCTAGTCAGCGCCGAAGCTATGCAAGTGGGAAACCGGGCGTTTGCTCAATTTAAATATTACAGGCTGTGGCCTTGCAAAATTACGCGGCTGATACCTGTCAAAGGTGATGGAAGTAATTATGAAGTTTGCTGTTACGGAACTGACGAAATTAAAATATTAACGTCCGAGAATATATGGGTTTACGCGGAGAAATATGAAGAAGCGCTGAGAGATGGCAGAAAAAATGTTCAGAGAGCGATAAGGCTGTGTACGGAGGACTCTGAAGGTTTAGCCGGGGATTTATCTGAGTCGGTTAACTTGATGCAGTCAGAAATTGTTAACCTTGGTGACGGCATACAGAATGAAATTCTTACGAGAGTGGAAGAGCAGTGCAGTAAATTAGGGAGTTTTTTCGTCACACAAATCAAGTCAGATTTACTTGATAGTGTCGCGCAGGCTGTCTATGAGGCGATCGATATGCAATTCAAGGGTAAATTTGAATTGCTTGAGAAATCACTTGGCGATTAGCGGGTAAGAATTGTTCAAAATTGCGCAAAGCTCCAAAGCTTGAAACTAAGCTGGATGATATAAACCAGTCTTCTCTTCTGACTAAGGTCATTGTATCTGGGATAGACTCTCCCGCGCGTGATGTGCCTCAGCTTGGTGAGAAAGTATTGGCTCGTCTTAAAAGTGAAATGGGTCTGAATCTTGATAAATCCATTGTCAAGGGTGCAAGGTGTTTGGGAGGTGCCTCGGAAATAAAAACTCCGATTGACCTTACCTTTTTTACTGAGGCATCTGCAGTTGAGATCCTGCGCAATCGCTAGAATTTTAAAGGTACCCAAATCTGTGTAAATGAGGCTCTAACCAGGGAAAGGCAAGAAATCTACAAGCTTGCGCGCAATAAGTTTGAATTGAAAAATGTATGGACTTTGCGAGGTGTTGTTTATGTCAAGTGCGGTTCGCAAATCATTCCGTGTAAATCGATTTCCGACGTAGTTCAGATTCGCAATGTGTCATATGAACCTGTCGTCTAAACTAAGAAGCTGTAAATTTTTCTTTTCCTTTTTTGTTTTATGGATCGTTTTAAGTGTTTTCTCGATTCTCGTTTGAAGTTAGGTGTTATTCTAAATTCAGCTACCGGAAGTGATAAAGATATGCCTTATGTAAATAATCTACCTGAATGTGTTTATTCTTCAGGCGAGTTTCTATGGGATAATACAAAAAGTTGTGATTTTCCGATAAGATCGTTACATGTAAATGCCCAGGGGCTACAAAGTGCATTCAATGAACTGAAGCTTTTGCTTGCATCTAGTCCTATAGACATTGTTGGAGTTTGCGAAACTTTTCTGTCTACTAATACACCCCTTACAATGTTTGATCTGCCTGGGATGAAGTGTATTTCGCGTACAAGGTGTCACAATGCGACAGGAGGTCAGATGCTTTATATTCGTGATGACTGGTCTTTTAGTATTCTCAGTGATTTGTCTGTATTTGATGAAGGGTTATGTGAGACTATTTTTGTTGAAGTTGTACCTTTGGGCTGTAATCCATTAATTTTCGGGTCTGTTTATCGATCTCCGTCGGGTAACCCAAAAATATTTTTTGAAGTTTTTGAACCGCTGTTGAAAAATCTGGAAGCGTTGAAAAAACCGGTTATTATTTCGGTCGATTTTAATTTTGATCTTTTGAATCTCGAATGTTGGAAATAATAAGGAGTTTTTAACTATGATGTTGTGTTCTAATTTTCTTCCAAGTGTTTCTCTGCCGACAAGAGTTACAGCTAACACAGCTACATTATTAGATAATATATTTTTCTCTCCTGTTTTATTTGATGCTGAAAAATCGTCAGTAATTTTGTCTGATATGTCAGATCATTTTCCGGTGAGTGTTCTTTTAAATTTAAATAATAGTAATAAACAACATCGAGATTCAACAATGGATAATTTAAAAAAGCGATATACTTGGATTGATTGTAAAGTTATACGTCAGTTAATTGGTGACCATGATTGGAGTTCGGTTTATGGCTCAGATGACGCAAATGCTGCGTTTTCAGATTTTATTGATCAAATGATGCGACTGCGGGATCGGGCTTCTTCAACACGAGTTTCGTATGGAAAGTTTGCACAGAAATTTGACCCATGGATTACTGAAGGTATTTTGGCATCGTTAAAACATAAAAATAGAAAATTTAAGAATTATTTAAAATTACAGACATCTGAGCCGTTTGTATAATTAAGAGTTTATATGAATAATCTAAAATAAATTATAATACATGAGAAGAGAAAATATTATAAAGAGAAATTTTTGGAGTATAAATCGGATATGAGAAAAACATGGCAATTGATAAATGAAAAGATACGTCCTCATAGCCGTAAGAATACTAGTGTTAATTGCCTTGTTTTAAATGGAGAAAATTTTACAGAGCCCAATGGAATTTTAAATGCTTTTGGAGATTATTTCAGTAATATTGGTTCTAGACTTGCATTGACTATGAATATGCAACTGAATTCCCCCTCTCTTCCAGTTAATGAGCAACATGCGGATAATTCGTTTTCTTTTTCTGAGATTAAGCCTCATGAGATTGAAAAAGTTATTCTGAAGCTTAAACGCAGTTTTTCTAAGGACGAATTTGGATTTTTGGCTCAAACCGTAAAGCAAATAGCATCAAGCATTTCACCTTTGTTGGCACATATTTTTAATCTATCACTTATGCATGGGGTTTTTCCTGAGCTTTTAAAAAAAGCAAATGTTATAGCATTACCTAGAGCTGGGAGTTCAACTAACCCTTCAGATTATAGAGGCATTTCTCTACTTTTGGTTTTCAATAAAATTTTGGAAAACTTGCAAAAAGTCAATTACAAAAATATTTATTTGATAGTAAGATTTTACACACGTCTCAATATGGTTTTATAAAAGGAAAGTCAACTGAGCGGGCACTTCATGAGCTTTTACTAAATATTAATGATTCGCTAGATGATGGTCAACACGCGTTGGCGATTTTTCTTGGTGTCGCAAAGGCGTTTGACACCGTAAATCATTCGTTGCTTCTTTTTAAACTAAAGTCTTATGGGTTGTCAACACAAGCTGTTAAATTTTTTTCATCTTACCTTTCTGGGAGACGACTAGATTGTGTTGAAAAATCTTCTGATCTCCGTCCCGGAACTTTTCCAATTAACTACGGAGTGCCTCAGGGCTCTGTCCTTTGGCCTATTCTATTTATTCTTTTTATAAATGATTTGCCAGAAGTTTTGCCTCTTTGTAAAATTATAATGTTTGCTGATGATGTAGTAATTTTTGCTTCTCACCGGGACCTATCAGTTCTTTTCCAGAACCTCGAAAGTACGTTGCTAACTGTATCTGATTGGTATTCAAGGAATTTACTAGCTCTTAATGAAAACAAATGCCAGTATATGTTATTTTCGCGAACTGGATCAGTAGTGTCAGATCCCTTCTCTTTTTTTTTGAATGTCTTGAATTAAGACGGGTAGATCAGTTCAAATATTTTGGGTTTATTTTAGATGAAAGTTTGTCGTTTCATAAATATGTAAAAAACCTATCGTTAAAAATTTCCCGAAATGTCGTTATGCTAACTCATCTTTGTCACTTTTTTACTAAAGCTATTCTAAAATATATTTATTATTCTTTCGTCCACCCATATTTTCTCTATTGCATTTCGGTTTGGGAATCTACCTTTCCGTCTGTTTTCAAATCTCTCCAAATACTTCAGAATAAAGCAATGAGGATTCTTTTTAATGTTGATTGCAGAACTTCAGTTAGACACCTATATGGGACTTCAGGAATTTTCTCTTTGGGCCAACTTCATTTAATTTCTATCTCTAGTATTTGTCACGATTATCAATATAGTAATTTACCTGTAAATTTCTCTGGCATTTTCTCAACTAATTCTCAATTTCATTATTATCCTACTACGCATCGTTCAGACTTTTCGTGCGAAATTCGCCCGACATCGAGAGCAGGATTCAGCATCCGTCACATTGGCCCAAAAATCTGGAACTCAATTCCTGCATCAGTTCGAGAATGCAGCAACAAGCGACATTTTCTAAGACTGGTGAAGAAATATCTTATGACATGCTAAGCATTTTGTTCATTAGGGTTTTGTTTTTCGTTGTTGTAAAATTTAGTTAGAAAATGGCTGTGTATTTTCGTTGGCAATATTTTCAGCGCTAAAGTATGCCACCAGGCATGTGCGCTGTTTTGTGACATTTATTTATGTACGTGTTATAAATAAAAATATTCTACTCTACTCATATGTCAAATTAAAAAGACAATCGAAATAAGGACCATCCAACGCCGAAAATTTTGGCAAATAGAGCAGTATCAAAAAGAGAAAATAGCAAATTTGGGCAAATACGTGGCTTCCACTTGACACCGACGACCTATTTTTTTCAATGAAATACAGTTGAGAATTTCTTAAACTAAAGAAAAAAGAAAACAGCGTTATTTTCCCCACTTGTTTTTGTCAAAATGGATCGAAAACTTTAGAAATAAATCTGGCTTTTACTTTTCTTTGGCAATCTTTACTTTTTTGTGGGAGGGGGAAATGCCTAAATCATAATGGTTCCAAATTAAATAGTTTTTACATTCTCATAAGTGATTTTTATTAATATTTGTTGCATAGTTTAGGCCTGTATGGACTGTTAAGCCGTGTGAACTCTTTTGCATAGCATATGACTAGGAAGTAGTCATATAAAGTAGGGGTAAGTAGTCAATAACATATTTCAACACTAAAACATAACGAAAGTACGAAACGTCAATTTGGCTTTGAGCAATCCAGATAATAATATTTGATCTATAGTCTTCGACAATATATTTTTAATAGAACAATAAAAAAAAACACACAAAAAAACCCCACATAAATCAAATTATTTCAAATATCCCTTCAGTAAAGATTGAGCACTTGGGCTCATTTTTGCAATAATATTGGAATAAACACCAGGTTTGGCTTCATAGGCTTCTTTAAATAGATTGAAAAAAATTTCTTCTGCACAAACTTCAGGGTCGTCTGCGTGTTGTGTTGGTTGCAATTGTGTCATATACCACTCATCAGGCTCTGTTTCAGATTCGGATTGTTCAGACGAAACTTTAAAAAAGTGTAGAATTTCTTCAAGCAATTTGGCCCTAAATTATAAGATTATCACTATATATTTTCGTAGATACTGAATAGCAGTTAGAGGCATGTTAGCAGTTTGAGGCAGGTAATTAAAGCAGATAGGATAGCAGGTCAAAACTTAGAGACAAACGAAGAGAAAAAGTTTGTCTTTTAAGAAATAAAACGTACTAAAAGTGAAAATTGCGACATAATAGTAATAGGTGTTGGAGGCTATACTACTGAGCGTCTATTTCATTTTTTTACTTTGCATGCATGAGTTTCATTTTTTCATTTTAACATCAATTATTGACAACAACAGCAAAAAAATAAGATATATACACCCCTTTAAATCCCACAGTATGATATGAAGAGGGATAACGAAACAAATCCACAACAAAATAATAATTAAACAATCACCTCAAAAGAGATTAAAAAAGAACAAAATAAAACACTAAATTTAATTATTTAAAATCATTTTAGTCTACCAACTATACATCTAATTACGTTAATCATTAAAGTCATATTTCGAATACAATTCATTCTTCAACAGCCTTAATTCAGACTTAATTCTGAATTCAGACTACAATTCAGACTTAAACAAATTATTAATATATATTTCATTCGTTGACCTTGTGCCACGGGAATAAACTTCATTAACATGCGTGAACACACTTAGAAAAGAAGCAAACTTCCCTCTGACACAATTATAAATGAAAACACCAGTATAAAAAAACACTTAAAGTCCTCCGTATTGTAAGGCGTCCAGCTTCAACTGAAGATATCCATCGATAGCAACTACGTGATCGAACAGAAACTTTAAAATTGTACTTGTTATAATTATAGCAATGTTACTGCCCCTAATCCAGATTGATATCGTCTGAATTGTGTTACAGAATGCAACTCACATTTCAGCCATATTTATGCACAAAATTGGAGCTGTGTCATCAGCAAACACCAGGAAAGAAATAATAGCCTCCTTCAGAACCAACGCTATAGCGTTGCCTACAGTAAAGGCCACAGGGCTCCAATGTTTTATTATTTATTTATCATTTTTTTTTTCCAGAGGCACTTCATATGAAAGAGGTCGTTATGTAAAATTCAAAGAGGGCTCTTAGGATTCGAAATCGAGAGTACTGGTGCCCTTTTTAAGATTCAAAAGTAATCGGAGAGCAACTAGCCCCCCCCCCGCATCTTTTCTTCAAATACATAGAATAAAAATTTTGAAGTAGCCATTTTGTTAAAAATAGTTCAAACATCATATAATAAAAACTTCAGGGTCAACAAAACGCCCAACGGCCCGGGGCAGGCGTTGTAAGTTATGTCCTGAGGGAAATATGGTTCTTATAGAAGGGATGCTTGCATAAACTTCAGAAAGAGTTCATTTGATTGGAAATTAAAAGTTCTAGTTTACTTTTTCAGAGTCAAAAGAGATCGGAGGGCAACTAGCCCAATCCCTACGCCTTTATCTCAACAAATGCATCCGCGAAAAAATTTTAGATAGCTATTTTGTTAAGAATAGTTCAAAGGTCAACAACAAAATTTTTTTCACACAACCACCAGGGATCCGAGGGCAGGCGTTGTAAGTTATTTTCTGGGGGCATTTAAGTTTCTTATGAAAGGGATGCTCGTATAAACTTCAGAGAAGGTTTATTTGATTGGAAATTGAAAGTTCTTTTTTAAGAGTCAAAAGTGATCGGAGACCAGCTAGTCCCTCCCAACCCCACGCCCTCTTTTACGAAATATATCCAGTAAAATTTTGAGGTACCCAATTTGTTAAAAATGGTTCAAAGATCATATAATAAAATCTCAAGGGTCGACACAACCCTCCAAGGCCCGGGGGCAGGCGTTGTAAGTTATGCCGTGGGGGAAAAATGGTTCTTATAGAAAGGATTTGCGCATAAACTTCAGAGAAGGATCATTTGTTTGGAAATTCAAAGTTCTAGTTCACTTTTTCAGAGTCAAAATAGAACGGAGGGTAACTAGCCCCTCCTCCCTTGACCATCCATCCAATAAAAATTTTGAGACGACCTATTTTGTTAAAAATAGTTCAAACATCAGATATTAAAACTCGAGTGTTGACACAGCCCCCCAGGGCCTGGGACAGGCGTTGTAAGTTATGCCCTGGGGCATACATGGTTCTTATAGAAGGGATGCTCGTATAAACTTCAGAGAGGTCTCATTTGATTGAAAATTGAAAGTTCTAGTTCATGTTTAAAGAGTCAAAAGAGATCGAAGGGCAATTAACCTCCCCCCACACCCTTTCTTCACCAAACCCATCCTATAAAAATTGTGGGACAGCTATTTTGTTAAAAATAGTTAAAACATCAAATAAAAAACTCCGAGGTTGACACAAGCCCCCAGAGCCCGAGGGCAAGTGTTTTAAGTTATGCCCTGGCACATATAGGGTTTATATGTAAGGAGAGCTCGTATAAACCTCAGTAGTGGCTTATTTGATTGGAAATTCAAAGTTCTTGTAACCATTTTATGAGTCAAAAGGTATCGGAGGGAATCTACCCCCCCCCCCTCCGCACCCACACACATACACACTCTTTTTTCCCAAATGCATTCGATCAAAATTTTGAGATTGCTAGTTTGTTTGAAGTAGTCCAATAATCAGATAACAAAAACTTCCGGGTTAACATACACCCCCCCCCCCTCAGAGCCCGGGAAAAGGGCTGTAACTTGTGCTTCGGGGCATATAAGGTTTTTTATAGAAGAAGCATTCGTACAAACTTTGGAGTGACTCAAATGACATACCTCCGAGCATTAAATCCGACCCCCTAATATCCTCCCATTTGCAGCGCAAATGGGAGAGTAGCTCTATATACTATTTGTGAATGGTTATCTCTTGTGTAAATTTATTTTAGTTTTTTAAAATAATTTTTTTTTCTGTTACAAAGTTTCAGAAAATAGAAAACTAAAGATCATAAGGGCAATAAGGTTTTGATGTTTTAATGTTTTTTAGTTGTGCACTAAGACTAGTGAAAACAGGGCCACCACGGGATGGTTGTACACAGCAAGCCTCACCCACCCCTTAACATTAAACCCGACGCTCTTTCGCAAATAGAAGGATACCTCTATATACTGCTTATGAATGGTTATCTCTTACGTAAAGTTATTTTAGTTTTTTTTTATTAATGCCTTCTGTTACAAAGTTTTAGATAATAGAAGACTAAAGATCATAAAGTCAATAAGGTTTCGATGTTTTAATGTTTTTTTAGGTGTGCACTAAGATTAGTGAAAGCAGGGCCAAAACGGGATGGTTGTGTACAGCCAGCCCCACCCACCTCTTAGCATTAAACCCAACTCTCTAGCGCAAATGGGAGGATAAATCTGTATACTGCTTATGAATGGTTATCTCTTATGTAAAGTTGTTTTAGTTTTTTTTTATCAATGCTTACTGTTACTAAGTTTTAGACAATAGAAAGCCAAATAACAATGCTTCCGCATTGAACCCCCCGTCCCTAGGGTGGAAATGGATCTAAGTTACGGAACTTGCTTATTTTTACTTTGACAATTTGTTTACTTGGCAACCTCGATTTACAGTGCATTGGCACTAAGCTATACGAGTTGCTTATTGTTACTTTGATACTTTCTTTGCTTTGTTATTTTTTTTACTTTGATATTGCTACATTGATACTAGTTTTGATACTTTTATGAACATTTGATGCTGAAAAATTAGTTTGATTCTGAAATGAGGATTTTTTGAAGACTTGAAACTTTTTGAAATAAAAAACCAACAAAAATCAATTTTTAAAAAATTCCGAAAAAGAAGTTATTCAAAGAAAAGTATAGGCCATTTTAAACTTAAGATCAGGAGATTGGTGATATTCAAACTAAAAACGAACAGATATTACTATTAAAGAATAAATGAAACCCAAAACGAACAGAAATTAAATAAACAATCATAGCAAAAAAACATACAACAAGTAATGATACAAATGAATAAATAAATCTTAAATCTAGTAATGCTTAAATTGATTATGGATATCAAGCTTAAAACGAAAAACAAATATTTTCTTATTGAAGTATAAATGAAACCCAAAACGAATAAAAAATTAAATAGACAATCAATGCAAACAAACATACAATAGATATTAATATAAATGAATGAATAAATCTTAAAACGAGTAAAACTTAAATTGAATATGCAAATCAACCTTGAAACGACTAAAAATCCCAACAAACAACAGTTTGGGTATCGCCTCGTTCTCTCACTGTAAAAGCGTAAAACCTGTAAAGCGTCATTGGCATTTAACTGAAAACGAATTATATTACAAATATTTTCTTTTGCACTTAATATTAAAAAATAGTAATAAAAAATACTGTAAAATTTTGAACTGACGAGCTTGCAACAATAAATATCATTATACATCAACTATTCAGTTTAATTTATTAGTTCTTTCTAAAATTGTTCAAGAAGAATGTAGTTTTCACTAAAAACAAGAGTTTGGATACTGCCCCCTTCCCTAACTGTAAAAAACCTAAAGCCTACTGCGTCATTGGCGCCTCACTAGAAATGAATTAAAATACACATATTTTCTTTTCCCGTTCTTGCAGCATTGAAAAAGAAAATAAAATTACAGTGAAATAAAATCTTGAACTAATGGATCTTTAAACAATTAACATCACTATATATTAAATATTCAATTTGATTTTGTTTATAGTTTCCAAGACTGTTCAAGACACTTATAGTTTTCAGTATAGCGCCAATGATGCACTAGGTTTTTAACTTTTACAATGAGAGAAGGAGGCGAAACCCAAACTCTTGTTTGTAATGATTTCTGTTCGTTTCAAGCTTGATGTGCATATTCAATTTAAGTTTTACTCGCTTTAAGATTTATTTATTCATTTATATTACTATTTGTTGTATGCTTTTTGCTACGATTGTTTATTTAATTTCAGTTCGTTTTGGGTTATATTTATTCTTTAATAGTAATTTCAGGTAGTTTTGAGTTTGAATTTTAACATATATTTGTATCTGCTGATCTTAAGTTTAAATTCGCCTTTACTTTTTTTTGAAAAAAATTCTTTTTCGTTTTTTTTTTAAATTAATATTGGTAAAGTCTGAACCTTGTTCACAAGTGGACGAAGAGATAAAGAAATATCCTTAACATAAACCAACAATAAAAAAGGACCTTAAGTAGACACTTTCATCATATTATTTTTTTCTATTGGGTATTAGACCTGAATTAGACCCTTTGGGTCCAATTACCAATGGTTGAGAAATTGAGCCTTTATAGAAAATCTAAAAAAAATGAACCACAGCAGCTCAACTGGGAAGAAATCGAAAGGTGGCTTACACGAAAGGCAGGTGTGGGTCGCAAAAATTATTTAAAGATATTTTTATTCCTGTCTTTATTTTCTATATTGTTTTTGTTCAGTGTAACCCCAAGGCGGGTTATATTCGCTAAACATTTTTGTTCTTTGTAAACGACCAGAAAGGAAACTAATAATCAAATTGAGGAATCTTCCATTAACTCCATACCTTCGCAACGTGGAGACCGACGGTGGGTTAAGCTGAAGGCAGGTGTGAGTCGCAAAAATTATAAAAATTATGAGTAATGCAGCAGTTCTTATACATAAATTGAATATTCTTGTTAAGCTTTAAGGCATAGCTATCAGCAAAGCAAAAAAAAAGCAGAAAAACGGATAAAAACACATGTGAAAAAAACTTACGCGAGCTCTGGAGAAGATACAACTAGATCTGACTGGCACAAAATGAGTGAACTTCCAATTGCGCATATTTTTCTTTCAGTTTTCTGGGACACTTTCTTTAATTCTCCAATGAAGATTTTTTGGATCAACATATGAAAATCACTAAAAAAAGAAGATAAAATGACAAGGACAAAACCGTAAAAAACGGGTAATAAACCACTATCGGTTTCAAAATAGGTAAACCAAAATAATGTAATGATAGTCTATCGCTGTCTTTCATAGCGTGCGATTCTCCAGGACGGAGAGTGCATTTTGTTTGCTTACGCCGGAGTATTTTACTGTTTTGTGAAGTTTTGCTGAAGCGGACTATGAAAAGGCACTGTTAACCAGACATACGTGAGGATGGCATTAACGAAAGATCATTTCGACCGAAGAATGGTTGATATGCTGGCAATCATTTCCGAAATTCAACAGGAAAACAAGTTGCTAAAATATGAAAATAAGTGTCTACGTAAAGATTTGACGAGTGTGAAATTAACTAATGTTCGTATGGACTTTTATTCTAGAAGATCAAGTCTAGTTGTTCATGGGATTCCGAAATCATCTGGTAGCGAGGATCCCGTAAATACATCGAGATCATTATTTGCTTATTTACTAAGTGTTCAAGACAGTCCATGCATTGATATTGAAAAATGCTATAGAATCACGAATAAAGGACTTGCCGGGTCTGATCCCACTACTAGTGCTTCAGGTTCTAAAACTAAATTAGACCTTATTTTTGTGACCTTCACTTGACCTAATTATCGGGACATGATTATGCAAAACTACGGTAAGCTAAATAAGTCAGGAATTAGCCTGGCCACGGATCTACCGCCGGATCTTGCTAAGCGCCAAAAGGAGCTTTTATCTTTGGACTTCAAATTACGTAAATCTACTAAGTGACAAAGTTAGAGAACGCAGAGTTGTGCAAAAATGCATCAAGGTGGCTAGAAAAAAAATAAAACTGAAAACGCGCCATGGAAGACGACGCTTGTTACGATTTTATGCAAGCAATCTCGTATCCTCGAAATCCATTAGTAGAAGTTTCCGACTGATAATAAAGAATTTTTGGTGGTGTGTTTAGTTTGCGTAATTATCGGTTAAAGAGTGCCAGGTCTATGATCAGGTACCCTGTTTTCTTCGAGTGTTTTTCGAGGTATTATTTTTCGGTTTCCATTTCTTTTCGCAAAGTTAATACTGTCAGTTTTTTCCCAAGTTTCTTCCTTGGCGGTTGGAACTAGGGTAGACCTTCAGATTTATGTTAGTTAAAAGTTTTGCTAAGTAATAAAGTAAACGGGAGTCATATATGGTCTCGTATCGAGTTTGCTTTACTAGAAAATGAAAGTTTAGATCTCTCACATTTATTCCATGGATAGATAATTAGAGGTAATGATGTACCGTTTTTTCAAAGTGATGAATATCCCAAATTCCATTACTATTTTGCAGCATCAGATATACCAGAATCCTTTATTTCGTCTAATTTTTCTATGGTGCAACTCAACTGTCAAGGACTATACTCTTCCATGAGTGGTATTCAGCTTATAAGTGAGGTTACCCAGCCTAAAGTTTTTGGTTTGTGTGAAACGTTCCTAAGCCAATGGACGTCTACTCTGGTTGATCTTCCAAATTATCATTCAGAATTCCTTCAGCGTAAAGAGAAGCAAAAGGAGGGGACTAACATTTTACATAAGTGATTCTTGACACTTGCTTCGAAACAATAACCCGATGACTAATAGAGAAGGAGTTTTTGAATCTCTTTTTATTGAAGTAAGTGTAGCTCATAATAAAAAGTACTAATTGTTGAAATATACAGCCCTCCCTCTGGATCAATTCCGGATTTTGTTGCCCATCTGGAAAGTATTTTTGAGAGAATACCCCAATCGGAATATACTGAGTTGTTTTTGAGGGGTGATTTTAATATAGATCTCGGTCTTCCATTGAAAAAAGATGCAGTTGATTTTCTTTCAATGATGGCTGCATCCGGATTACATTCATCTATTAGTATTCTGATGCGTGTGACGCAAACGTTTCATACGATAACTGACAGTATTCTTTGTTCAAGTTTCCCGACTTCTACTTCAGTTTTAGTTTCAGTTATGTCTGACCATTACCCCATTTCGGCCACCATATTCAGTTCAAGAACATGAAATTTTAAGTCACCAGATTAACCAAAATTTGAAATATGGGGTGATGATACAAAACTTTTTAAAGAGGAAGTGGGTAAAATAAATCGGTCATTATAGCATGAAGAAAATAATGTGGTTGGCCGCTTTCCATTTGTTTCATTGTACTGTTATGGAAAATATGAAAGAAAACTTTGAAGAGAGTGCAGTTCGCAACTTCAGGAAGTTTTTCCCCTGGCGTCCATAGGTTTTTAAAAGTCTTCTTGGTTGTATAAACAAGAAAAAGAGAAAAAAGAAAACATGGAAGAAATATTTAAGTAAAACAACTAAACTTTCACTAGAAGGATATTAAAAATACAACAATTTACTTCATAAAATTCTAAGAAATGAAAAGCACAAGTATTTTTTTTAATGAATTCAAGATTTGTGGGAACAATGGTAAGAAAATATGGAGTGTTATAAAATCAGTTTTAAAACCTAGTCCAAAAAACTGATCCAAAAGGGTGCAGCTTTAGAGAATGAAAGTGAAATTCCATGGGTTTTAGAATTTTTTTTCTTAGTGAGGTTAGGAGGGAAACAATAGATAGAGTTCTGATCTGGTCGCTCAGTTCTGGCCGAGCCATTTATTTTTTATCGAACCTTTCGTATGAAACAGGTACTTTTCCGGAGGGTCTAAAAACAGGGAGAGTAATTCCTCTTTTTAAAGGAGGAGCTCCATCAGATGTGTTTAATTATTGGTCGATTTCACTTTTACCTACTTATTCTCAAATTTTTGAAAATTAATGCATTAACAACTTACTAATTTTTTGGACTTAAACGGTTTTCTGAATTTGAGACAAATTGACTTTCGTCCCGGCCACTTTTTGAAAGATGCTTTTGCTTCGCTACCCTTTTCATAAATAAAATGATGGATCAGAGTAAAATGATATGGTAATACTTTTGAACACAAAGAAGGCGCCTGATTGTATGTCCTACGATATCCTGCTTAGTAAGTTAGACCATATCGGGGTTCTATTCTTGGCCCTCTCTTATTTATTATTCATATCAAAGAATTACATTTTATTTTTGAAAGGCCGCCAGTTTCTTGCTGCAATTTGTGCCCTCAGAATTCATTGTCTGGCCCAAGTTCGGATTTTGAGTTCTAACTATATATTACCGGGCTTTGTTGATGACACAGTCATTGCATGTGCTAATGGTGATTTTGAGGTACTGCTTTATCGACAGCAACAGACGATTAGGCATATTTACTTGCGAATGGATCCTAACAAGATGACAATAAATCCTAAAAAAGTCCCACGTTTGCTTTTTTCATGTGTAGGAAAGCTCGAGCACTCTTTCAAAGGTCTTCAAACGACTAGAGGTATGATTCAGAGATCAGAAAATAGATTTGCAAAGTATTCAAGTGTGTGCATTGATAAAATATTTTCTTTCAAATAACATTCTGCAGCAGTGGGCCTAATTAACTTCTAGACATCTGGAAATAGTAAAAATAATAAAGCACTTTTTTCCTATTAAGATCCTTTATCTTCTTCATTTTTTGCAGATACAGTCCCATGTCCGACATGGCTCTCTTGTCTGGACGACGACATTTAAATCCCTTGATTATCAAAATAAATGAAAATGCATTAAACCTATTCAACGAAACAGATTCTTTATTTTCTTTAGATAGTTTGGGAGTTTGTAATTGCTCAGTTTTGTTTACAAATACTTTCATTCTCTACTACCAAAATGCTTTTCAGGACTCTTTTCTGTGGCTGAAACATACCTCGGAAGATCACTGGATAGAAGTCTGTTGGTTGTTCCATATACACCATGTGTCTTGTCTGATTTTTCACTTGATATTTTATGTTCGCGACTTTGGAATGGCTTACCAGAGGCAATTAGAAGTAAACCGTGTCTTGCATCATTTAAAATAAATCTAAAAAATCATCCGAATAAGAAGCGTTAAGCAATAATAAGTAATAAATAGTAATAGAAAGTAATTTAAAATGATGATGAATAAAGTAAAACAAAATGGATATTATTTGTTATTTTAGTATTAATTTTGAGAGCGATATCAGATCTTACTTTCTCCCGTGGAGATTGCGATTTATATTTAGTTTTAGGGTTTTTAATTGAATTGTTTGGAGGCAATTGTTTGCTGGTTGCCAAATGGAGGGCCGACACTATATGATGTAATTAACAGTGTCACTGAATGGTTCCTCAACAGGATTACCCTAAAGGGCCAATGTAATATGTATTATGAGACAGAATTTATTTTTTTAAGTATTTGTGAGTGTAAGCAGTTTAAATGTAATGTATTATTAAAACCGATCTGAACTGAATTGAATTAAAATAAATTGAACGACTTGTTATATGTTTTTTCTTTAGACATACCAATAAACTTCAAAGGTGAAGCACATAATGCGCTATGTCAGTCATAAAACTCTAAAAATGGAAAGAACTTCATGACGGATGCCCAACTTTTGGAATAAGCCGTTCCACACATTACTATAATCCAAACACTGTATCATCAATAAATACGTTCGGAAAAGAGCAATGTACACATAATCATACTGCTCATTACTGATCCCCTAATACACCCACAGAAAAAGTCCTAGTTGAAATTACAAAGGAATCCCTGAGTACATAATTCAACCACACAAAGGGACCCAATTTTCACTACTTGGAGTTTCCAAATATATAGAAATTGAAAAGCCTTTCTATAGAGCCAATTCTTTCCTATCCCCAAATGCTTGTGTCTTTTCATAAGAGACGGGTGTTTTGCCTTAAGTTTAAAGGCCTCAAGCCTGTTTCCTAACAATAAGAGAACAAGGAAATATTACCAGTCAGTCTATTTGCCCCAGTTTTATAGATAAATGTTCCGTACATTGAGAAACAATAATTTCTGTTTCATTTCAGTTTGGATTGCGCTCTTTACCATTTGTCTTTTCTTCATTGACTCTTTGTTTGTTATACATTAAATACATTCCAATAATCACACTGGCTACTAGCCAGACCACACACTAAGACCATTCTAAAGCCACTTCAAAGCGAGCTGCAAGATCCTGTTCGTGCTTAAGCAATAAATCTAAGCAAGTCAAAGCAGGTAGTAGAGAAAGAATTTGGCAAAACGAAAATCTCAGTTTTTAACTCAAATCTTCATTACTAGACAATTTTTTTCTACAATTAGTGTACTTTATTTCCAAGTCCGGTATATTTCCAATAGAGAAAATTAAGCCTGTCAAAGTTTGGCAGAGTTAAAAGATATGCGGACTTTGTTTTTAAAAGTAAACCAATTTTTCTAATTGTGCATACTCTATAAATTGATCAAAAGTGGTCCAAATGTCCCTTTCCTAGAAAACTGCTGCCTAGAAATATTCTTTTTCGTAATTCAAATGTCTCTTTACCCCTACAAAAAGCCTGCTAGTAAACCCAATTCCCTAAGGTTTATGCTTACACTGATCTCTGAAAGATACTACTACTTACTTGGAGTCAAATTCATTGATGATTTCAATTAGTTGCTGAGGTGAACGAAGGATAGTAAAATAGTTGAAGAAAACGATCAATCCCTTAACATATTTGTCTGTCTTCTTTGACTGTACCTTGTAACGAGCGATTAGCCATGAGAATATCGTCTTTAAGTGAGGATCCATATATTCCCTGAAAACAAACAAAGGAATTTCAATTTAAAAAAGTTAGCATAACAAGAAGGGGTGCATACTGGCACACACTTCGTATGCCAGCTTTGCATTTGTTTTTTAATATTCCAGTATTATAATGAAGCATCAATCTTCTTCAGTCTTCTTTGAGATTAATTAAAAAAAACTACAAAATAGGTTTTTAAAAAAAATTAAAGAACTCCATTAAACCAAAAATGAAGAAAAATAGAATCGAATTATGTACCAAGCATACAACTACCCCAAATCAGTATCAATAAACAAATATAACCCGAAACAAACAGAAATTAAAATAGGTCAAACTCAAAACAAGCAGAAATTAATATGAGTAGGGTTCTAAACCCCATGCGTTCTAAAAGCTAGAATATGATTTGTATTTCTGAGGGCACATTAAAAATTAATCTGAGTAGGGTTCTAAACCCTATGCTTTCTAAAAAGCTAGAATATAATTTTGTACTTTATTAAAAATTATTTTTTAATGTTTTCGCTTTTATAACCTTAAGAAATCAAAAATTAATTAGGATTTTATGGAATAAATATCAGCATATGTACATTAAACCGACAAATTCATATTTTTTTCAGTAAATTCATTTGAATTTTTTTCAGTTCTTTACTGAAAACGTTTTGACACTAAGAGCTCAAAATCCTATTCTATGGCCAAAAAAATTTATTCATAATTAAATATGTTTCTAAAAATAACCTTGATAGCAGTGGCGTTGTTTCCGGCTGGCAATGATTTGGAGAAAAAATAATTCTATAGCCCATGCTCTTGACTTTTCGGATGGCATGGGCGGATCCAGGATTTTTTTTAGGGGGGGGCGCAAAATAGGTTGATCCGATAAAATTGCGTTAAAAACAAGTTTAATTAAAGCGAACTAGGGTTATTTAATTAAATTACACAACTTTAGACTACACTAGGGGGCGCATACCCCCCTGGAGCCACCACTGTCGGATGGAAATCCATCTTGCCCCCCCTCCTAAAGTGTTGTAGCTACATCCCTGCTTGAGAGCTCTGATTCAACTTTGTAATTCCCAGTAATTTTAACATGACTGCTAATAAGGTAATTTTTAAAATGAGAAGAATTATTATTGTAAGTTAGTCATCTTTCGGGCCTAAATTATTACTAGATACCCACCTATGTATGTATTTATAATTAGTCAGGAAAATGTGTCAAAAACGGTATTAATTTTTTTCTTTTTCATTTTAATTTTTCAATTGTGTTTTTATTCCGCATTCACAGAATTTTCATTCAACATTTTCAAGGGAAATGCTACATTTTCGTCTACATTACTACGGTGCAAAAAAATGAGCAAAGCTAGTTCATTAGATTCGGCGCGTTTTTCGTCTATAAAAGCTTAGACATTAATAATTTGATGAGTCCAAAGACAATCTATCCTTCGGAAAAACTTTAATTGCTTAAACTATTATCTATAGGTTTATGTGTTTTCTCTTGGAAAATTATCCAACTCCATTAAGAATACTCTCTGAGGAAAATTACCCCCTCTCCCAGTCATAGTTGAAAATATTTTTTTAAATTTAATTTCGATTTTTTTTTAATTCATGCCAAGGCTTAACCAAGACATAATGTAACCAAGAACTTGATCTGAATAGGGTTCTAAACCCTATGCTTTCTAAAAGCCCGAATATAATTTGTAATTTACTGAAAAAAAATTCAAATGAATTTACTGAAAAAAATCTGCATTGTCAGTTTAATATACATATGCTGATATTTATTCCTTAAAATCATAATTAATTTTTGATTTCTTAAAGTTATAAAAGTGAAAACATTAAAAAGAATTTTTTTATAAGAATTGCTATATAAGAATTAAAAAGACAAAGAATATTTTTTTTTTTGCCATAGAATAAGATTTTGAGCTCTTAGTATCAAATGTTTTCAGTAGAGCTGAAAAAATTCAAATGAATTTGCTGAAAAATGTATTCATAATTAATTCTATTTCTAAAAATACCCTTCAAAACAGTGGCGTTGTTTCAGGCGGGCAATGATTTGGAGAAAAAGAGATTCTATAGCCCATGCTCTTGACTTTTCGGATTGAGATCCCTCTTGCCCCCCTCCCCCCAATAAAATGTTGGAGCTACATCCCTTCTTGAGAGCTCCGATTCAACTTTGTAAACATGACTGCTAATAAGGTAATTTTTAACATGAGAAGAATTATTATTGTAAGTTAGTTATCTTTCGAGCTTAAATTATTATTACACGCGCACCAATGTATGTATCTATAATTAGTCAAGAAAATGTGTCAAAAACGGTATTAATTTTTTTCTTTTTCATTCTAATTTTTCAATTGTGTTTTTATTCCACATTCACAGAATTTTCATTCAAAATTTTCAAGGGAAATGCTACATTTTCGTCTAAATTACTACGGTGCAAAAAATAAGCAAAGCTAGCTCATTAGATTCGGCGCGTTTTTCGTTTTTAACAGCTTGGACATTGATAATTTGATGAGTCCAAAGACAATCTATCCTTCAGAAATACTTTAATTGCTTAGGCTATTATCTATAGGTTTAGGTGTTTTCTCTTGGAAAATTCTCAAACCCCATTTAGTATACTCCCTGAGGATAATTACGCCCTCTCCCAGTCATAGTTGAAAATACTTTTTTTTAAATTTAATTTTGATTTTTTAAAATTCATGCCCAGGCTTAACCAACACATGATGTAACCAAGACTTAATCTGAATAGGTTTCTAAACACTATGCTTTCTAAAAGCCAGAATATAATTTGTACTTTACTGAAAAATATTCAATTGAATTTACTGTAAAAAATCTGCATTGTCAGTTTAATATACATATGCTGATATTTATTCCTTAAAATCTTAATTAATTTTTGATCCTTAGTTATAAAAGTGACAACATTAAAAGAGTTTTTTTTTAAAGAATTCCTATATAAGAATTAAAAAAAGAAAACATTTTTTTCGGCCATAGAATAGGATTTTGAGCTCTTAGTGTCAAACGTTTTCAGTAAAGAACTGAAAAAAATTCAAATGAATTTACTGAAAAAATATGCATTGTCAGTTTAATGTACATATGCTGATATTTATTCCATAAAATCTTAATTAATTTTTGATTTCGTAAGGTTAAAAAAGTGAAAACATTAAAAAACAAAATTTGAATAAAATACAAAATTACATTCTAGCTTTTAGAAAGCATAGAGTTTAGAACCCTACTTAGATTAGTTTATGCTCGTTTTGAGTTTGACATATTTTAATTTCTGTTTGTTTTGGGTTTCATTTCTTTATTGATACTGATTTGTGGTAGTTGTATGCTTGGTAGATTATTTGATTCTATTTTGTTCATTAAACTGACCATACACATTTTTTCACTAATTCATTTGAATTTTTGTCAGTGAAATACAAATTATATTCTAGCTTTTAGAACGCATGGGGTTTAGAACCCTACTCAGATTAATTTCTGCTTGTTTTGAGTTTGACTTATTTTAATTTCTGTTTGTTTTGGGTTTCATTTTTTTATTGATACCGATTTGTGGTAGTTGTATGCTTGGTAGATTATTTGATTCTATTTTGTTCATTAAACTGACCATAGACATTTTTTCACAAAATTCATTTGAATTTTTTTCAGTAAAATACAAATTATATTCTAGCTTTTAGAACGCATGGGGTTTAGAACCCTACTCAGATTAATTTATGCTTGTTTTGAGTTTGACTTATTTTAATTTCTGTTTGTTTTGGGTTTCATTTTTTTATTGATACTGATTTGTGGCAGTTGTATGCATGGTAGATTATTTGATTCTATTTTGTTCATTAAACTGACAATACACATTTTTTTACTAAATTCATTTGAATTTTTTTTCAGTAAAATACAAATTATATTCTAGCTTTTAGAACGCATGGGGTTTAGAACCCTACTCATATTAATTTCTGCTTGTTTTGAATTTGACTTATTTTAATTTCTGTTTGTTTCGGGTTTCATTTTTTTATTGATAATGATTTGTGGTAGTTGTCTGCTTGGTACATAATTTGATTCTATTTTTGTTCATTTCTGGTTTAATGGAGTTCTTTAATTTTTTGAAAAACTTTTTTGTGGAAAAAGTTTTTTAAATTAATTTCTGTTCGTTTTATTTTGACATAGTCTTTTTCAGGGGGAAAGATAAAGCTTCTTCTAAACTTAAACAACGATCCCTTCCATAAAAACCCTAAATACCCCCTGGGCATAACTTACAAACCTTGCCCCTTATCTGTGGGGTTTGTTTCAGCCCCAAAAGCCAGGTTATATGATATTTAGACTATTTTGAATAGAATGGCTGTCTCAAAATCTCTATTAGATGCATTTTCTATAGATATGACAGTTACCTGAATGCATTCAACCAAGTAAGAGCTCTTCACGCCAGGACCTATTACAAGTGAATGAATTGGTCTAGTTGAACAGTTAATATTAACCGTGATAAATTAGTCTGATGTGAGCTGAACTTATGAACTTTGATATTTGAATTTGAATAAGTTTCTAAAGGATGGGAAAGAGAAAGAAGAAAATGGAAGAATCTCTGAACTTGTCTGCGTCTAGGGCAACGAGTCAAGGTGATGAAGTTTCTATAAAGTCTTTAGCAGAAAGTATCAGTTTGATTTTAGAAACAGTACAAGGAAATACTGCCACCTTAGAATCATTAAAATCTAACATCAAAGCAATTGAAGATTATGTAAACAAATTGGAAGAAATTGTTTCTGAATCGAGTAAAGAAGTAGTGCAGCTGATACCGCGTGTTCAGAATGTTGAATTAGAGACGGCAAGCTTCAAAAATCAAATATCTGTGTTGGCGGAGGAAAATATAGCGCTTAAATCACATATCGACAATATGTCACTTACTCTGATGAAATTGGAAAGTAATGAAAATGATAAACATTTAGTGATGTGGAATGTGAAAGTTCAAGATGAAATAAGAGCACAGGAACTACTGTCTAAACTTGTTATTGAAGGCCTTGATCTCCCAGCCCCAAACCCAGTTAAGTTGGTGGATTTCAGGGAAAATGCCAAATTCTTGAAATTTGAATTGCCATCGAGGTTAATCAGGAATGATATTTTGAAGAACGCCAAGAAACGGATAAACAAAAAAAATTGGAGGATTCGAGAAAATATACCTGACGGATGATGCGCCGAAGTCTGTTCGTGAAGTTCGAAAGAGGTTGCTTCATGTGAAATTAAAATTGCACGATTTTGGAATTGACTCTTGGTCGTCGAAAGGTGTATCCCCCTGCCTAGTTATCAAGCGGCGAGATGGTCCGAGTGAACGACTAACAGTTAGTGAAGGTTTCGCTCTAATTAATTACTGAACTTGAAAGGAAACATGGTAGTCGAATCGCAAATATATATACACGATTTTTTTTTAAGACAAATTGTGTTAATAGGATAGTGGATTATTTTCGATAAATAATGTGAGCATAAGTGTTCGATATTTATTTGGGTTGAAATAAAAAATCTGGTGGGTTCTGTGCGGTTTGATGTATTTGGGTGATATTACTATGATTAAGAATTTATTTAGTGTGAGTTTTAGTGTTTGTAATTTTTTGTGGGAGAGGCATGGGGGGATGGGGGGGGGGTACTCTTTGGCGTGAGATCAGTACATGATAATGGTTAGTCAAGTTCAGAAATCGCTACATCTAGGCTGGAGGAATTGGAAAGAAATTCAGCCCTTTTTAGTAATGTATTCCAAACGCCCCTAGCCCATGATAATAATGAAATTTTAAATTTGTTTTTAGTCCCCCCAAATAAATATTATTTTCTCATAAAATAGTTCATAAGAACCAAAATATGAGGAGAATATCTTTTTGGAACTGTCGTGGATGGAGGAGTGGGCAAGATGCAATTAAAAATTTTTTATTTGAATCTGGTACGGATATTTTTGGAGTTTGTGAAACATTTTTAGATGAAATTTCGGCAAAAAAAAACTAATATTAGTGATTTCCAATTTTTTCACGTATGTAGAACTCAACAAAAGCAAGGTGGTTCAGCAATACTGGTTAAAAATTATATTCCGGCATGACTGAAAGAAGAATTTTTATATTTGAATATGGAGATGATTTTCGAAAGCTGTATTGTTGAATGTTTTCTACCAAATAATGATAAACTTTTAATTGCTGTAATTTATCGTCCTCCCTCATCAAATAAGGCAGATTTTATTGATAAATTTGAAAATATGTTAAGTGTGATATAAAATCTTCGAATGCCGTTTTTAATCCTTGGGGACTTCAATATTGATTTAATGGGATGTCTCCTATCTAGACAGCAAGGAATCGACCGACATGTCCTTCAGTTTTTGGAATGTAACCTTTCTCATGGTATGAACTCAGTATGTTTTATTCCGACACGTATAACAAATTCTTCTTTTTCTCTAATTGATAACATTTTTTCACCTTATCCTTGTGAGGCTACATTCGTGGTTATGGAGGATACATCTGACCATTGTATTTTAATGTCTGACTTCAAAGCGCAAAAGATAGTCAATAAAGAAAATCATATGAAGAGTAGAAACTTTTCACAAGTAAATCTGAATGAATTGAAATCTAATCTTAGCGATGTAGGATGGAGTGAAGTTATTAATGAGAATGACCCCAACATATCTTTAGATATATTTTATTAAATTTTGAATGAACAACTGGACCTTCATTGCCCATTTAAAACTACACACCGGAAAAGAACCTCACCCAAACAACCTTGGATAAGTCCATCACTTCTAAAATCTATCAAGGAAAAAAATAGACTGTATAAGATAAAAATGAAATACCCCTCAGCTCATAATGTACAGCGATTCAGAAATTATAAAAATTTGCTAGTTAAAACTCTCAGAACAAGTGAAAAAATGTATTATGAAGATGCATTTAAAAAATCTGATTCACCTCGGACTACATGGAAATTAATTAAGGAAAAAATTGGAAACAATATTAAAAATCCACACCCTGAAGTGATCATAAATGAAAATGGTGTTGAGTTGAAGGGGAAGGATGTTGTTGCAGAATATTTTTGTCATTATTTTTCTCATATTAGTTCTACCGTTGAACTGGAATCCCCTGAATCTCCATCTCATTCATATAAAGAATATCTCCCTCCATCCGAAAATTCCAGCATGTTCCTGGCCCCTGTCACTTTCGGTGAGTTCCAGAAAGTAATTATGAATCTAAAGAGTGGTAATTCTCTAGGTCTAGATGGGCTCTCCACAAATATTCTGAAAGAACTTGCATGTGTAATCCACGTCCCGTTGCTTCATATTTTAAATGCATCTATGCCATCAGGGATCTTTTCAGAAGTATGAAAATTTGCACGAGTCATTCCAATTCATAAGAAAGGTGATAAGACAGATATAGGTAACTATCGCCCAATAGCTATTCTTTCCCCCATATCTAAGGTTATTGAAAAAATTATTCAAAAAAGAATTGTCTCGTATTTTGATAAAAAGAATTTATCTACTAAAAATCAGTTTGGATTCAGGGCGGGTCATTCTACTGAACAAGCTATTGCAGCGCTAATTTTGGAGATTAATGATTCATTAAATGATGAAAATCATGTATCTACTCTTTTCTATGATATAAAAAAAGGCATTTGATACGCTAAACCATGAAATTTTTTTTGGAGAAAATTAATAATGCAGGTATTAGAGGTAAAGGTCTAGATATAATAAAATCTTTCTTGCATGGTCGAAAAATTCAGGTAGAAGTAAATGGGCACCTGTCAAGCCATATTGTTATTGATGATACTGGAGTCCCCCAGGGATCAGTATTAGAGCCATTACTATTTTTGATTTATATAAATGACCTTTCGAGGTGTTTACCCCAAGATAGTAGTTTATCGGTAATTTTTCCAGATGATACGGCGGTGACAGTAAAAGCTAAAACCCCATCTTTGTTGGCTGAGAAAATGGTGACGGCAATGAATTCTTTGAATAAATGGTTTGCATGTAACTACCTGGCTCCGAACTTTTCTAAAACTGAATTCATGATTTTTCGGCGGTCACAGCGGGCAGTAGATAAAATTACCATAGAAGAGTTAATTGTAAATCAATGTAGGATAAAAAGAGTGTATTCATTTCGTTACCTTGGGATTATTCTTGATGAGCTTTTATCTTTCCGTAAGCATTCTGATTATTTGAGATTGAAACTTGCCCATAACTTACGTTTTATTCATAGAATGAAACATGTACTTCCTTTTTCCACCCTAAAAATTTATATCATCCTCTAATTGAGTCATATTTTAAATATTGCCCTGTAATATGCCTCAACACATTTATGGTCCATCTCCAACCTCTTCAAATAATTCAAAATAAGGCGGTTAGAATCCTGGGTACTTTTGTTCATCGCCCAGTGAGGCTTCAAAATCTTTCAGAAACCCAAACTTTATTTATTTTTCTCAATATTCTTAATCTCAAACAACTGAAAGACCTGCATACAGCAATGTGGTATTATGATATCCAATCTTCGGCAAATTATTTCCATGATCTGGGTATAATTGAGACTCCCATTTCTCCTGCCCACCACGTCCGCTCCAAGAAGTATCGCCTTCCCCCCAATTAAATCTGAAAGAGCTAGATTCTCAATCAGATACCAGATTCCTCACATTGCAAATAAATTTAATTTAATAGATGCGTCCCCAAGATTCAAGAGCCGATTTTCTTTGAAAAAACATATTTCAAAAATTGTTCTTTGCCTGGATGTTGGGATTGGTGAATTTGGATTTTAGTATGAAATTTGTTGTGGTGTTCTCACGCTGGGGTGGCCTCCTCTGTTATCTCCTACCATTTGTGTCTTCTTTTTTTTCTCATTATTGACATGCTTTATTTGTTATTTCGGCATATTTTTTTTATTTTTTTTATGTTTTTGGCCGACACATCGAGCCCTGCTCCCCGTCGGCCAGTTTAGAAAATTATTTATTCATGTAATTTGTTTGTTAAATAAACTTATTCTATTCTATGACGATATTTATTCCTTAAAATCTCAACTAATTTTCGATTTCTTAAAGTTATAAAGGTGAAAACATTCAAAAGAATTTTTATCAATAAAGTAATAATTATATTCTGGCTTTTAGAAAGCATAGGGTTTAGCATTAACCCCTGTTTGCCTTCTGTTTTGTATTAACTTTCCGTCAAAGACTGAAAAGCCATTCTAATCCTTTCATCCTAGGACATGCTGATATCTGATATCTAGTATCAGCTGATATCTAAATAAGCAATGAATTTTTCATTCGTAAAACAAAAGTAAGTTTTAAAATCATAATTAACATATTTATTTTTAAATTTTTCTAGTACAGGGTTGAAGGGGAGTGTCCTCTTCAAAAACATATTTTCAATCAGGAAATCAACTATGCTGAACAAAATGTCTATCTCAAAATTTTGATTGGAGGTGTTTGGGGTAATGATTGGCGTGGGAGGGTGGGCTAGTTGCCCTCCAATAACTTTCGACTATTAAAAAGGGCACTAGCCCTTTGAATTTCAAATCGAATGAGCCTTTTTTGAAGTTTCTACGACAACGCCTTCTATAAAAACCTTATATGCCCCAAAGGGCATAACTTAAAACCCTTGCCCGGGGGGTTGTGGGGGAGTTTCCTCCTAAAAAACATATTTTCTATCTGGAAATCAACTACGCTGAACAAAATAGCTATCTCAAAATTTTGATTGGATGTGTTTGGGGGAATGATGGGCGTGAGAAAGGGGGGGGGGCTAATTGCCCTCCAATCAAGGGGGTAAGGGGGCTTGTTGCCGCCCAATCCCTTTCGACTATTAAAAAGGGTACTAGCCCTTCGAATTTCCAATCGAATGAGCCTGTTTTTAAGTTTCTACGACAACACCTTCTATAAAAACCTTATATGCCCCCGGGCATAACTTAAAACCCTTGCCCTGAGGTTTGTGGGGGAGTGTCCTCCTCGAAAACATATTTTCTATCTGGAAATCAACTATGCTGAACAAAATGGCTATCTCAAAATTTTGATTGGATGTGTTTGGGGGAATGATGGGCGTGGGGAGGGGGGCTAGTTGCCCTCCTATCACTTTGACTATTAAAAAGGGCACTAGCCCTTTGAATTTCCAATCGATTTAGCCTTTTTAAAGTTTCTACGACGACTAATTCCATATGAAGTGCCCAGCTCTAAAGGAAAAAAATAATAAATAATAAATGAAAATAGTACATTGTGCCAACATCGTTCTTATATTTTATTTTTTTTTTTCTTTATTATTGGGACGAGTGCTGTAATTTGTTAATCTTGTATGTTATTTGTGTACATGGCCAAATTTTGGCTTGAAATACACGTTATCTTATCTTATCTTATGCCCTCAGGGCATAACTTAAAACCCTTGCCCTGAGGGTTGTGGGAGAGTGCCCTCCTCAAAAACATATTTTCTATCTGGAAATCAACTACGCTGAACAAAATGGCTATCTCAAAGTTTCAAAATTTTGATTGGATGTGTTTTGGGGAATGATGGGCGGGGGGGAGGGGGCTAGTTGCCCTCCAATCACTTTCGACTATTAAAAAGGGCACTTGCCTTTTGAATTTCCAATCGAATGAGCCTTTTTGAAGTTTCTACGACGACTAATTCCATATGAAGTGCCCAGCTCTAAAGGAAAACAATAAGAAATAAAAATAGTACATTGTGCCAACATTGTTCTTATATGCCCTCAGGGCATAACTTAAAACCCTGGCCTTGAGAGTTGTGGGGGAGTGTCCTTCTCAAAAACATATTTTCTATCTGGAAATAAACTACGCTCAACAAAATGGCTATCTTAAAATTTTGATCTGATGTGTTTGGGGGAATGATGTGCCTGGGGGGCTCCAATCACTTTCGACTATTGAAAAGGGTAGTAGCCCTTTGAATTTCCAATCGAATGAGCCTATTTTGAAGTTTCTATGACAACGCCTTCTATAAAAACCTTATATGCCCCCAGGGCATAACTTAAAACCCTTGCCCTGAAGGTATTGGGGGAGTGTCCTCCTCAAAACATATTTTCTATCTGGAAATCAACTACGCTGAACAAAATGGTTATCTCAAAATTTTGCTTGGATGTGTTTGGGGGAATAATGGGCGTGGGTGGAGGGGGGGCTAATTGCCCTCCAATTACTTTCGACTATTAAAAAGGACACTAGCCACCCCAATTTCCAATCGACTGAGCCCTTTTCAAAGTTTCTACGACAACTCCTTCGATACGAAGTGCCTGTTGAAGAAAGAAGAAGAAAAAAAAAACACATTGTGGCCACATCGTTCTTTACTTAGGCAATGCTAGTGCGCTGCCTATGTTATCTTGCAGGTGGGTTCCTTTACCTTTTAACTAATCAATCACTATGTTTAAAGCACAAAATAGAAGGTTCCATTTCTACTAAATTTTGTAAGGTTTCAGAAACTCTATGGAGGTAGAATACATGACGAAATCGGAAAGTGAATTTTTTATAGCAAGTAGAAGACTTTCTACTCCACAATCCAAAAAGATTGTGGAGAGAGACAAAAGATGTGAAGAGAGACAAAATGACTTACTTGGGAATTTTGGCCAAAACAGTTTTCAAGAGATTTAAGCCATATTGGCTTAAATCTGGCTGGCTTGGAGTCTGGTCATGCTCTTGCCAAGAAACCAGATCAGAGATCCTTCGCAGGAGCTGCTCCTGGAAATAGAAAATAAGAGATTTGATTACAGGTACTATTTCGTTTTTAATTACTGGTTTTATTAGCATGATACGTGATTTAAAAAGAAAAAAAAATATGAAAAAACCTGATAATTCACAGCGGCATAGGAAAAGATAGCTTTCAGAGCTGAGGTAACTTACATTCAGAGAAGAATAAGTTGTTTTTTACTTAGCGACGCAATAAGTAGATTACAAACAACAAATCAATTTTAATAAATATTAACGTAAAACCTTAACGCACACAACTGAAAACAAATAACAAAAAGAGGCCTCAAGACATTACCCTAATCCTTAAAAAGGCATTACCCTCCTACTCCCTCCACCCTCCTCCCTAAAAAGACCTAATTGCAAAAAAACTTAATACTATATTAGCACCTTGCATTTTACTGAATTTATAAAGGCACATTCTAGTTCCCTATTGTTCTTCTTGTTTTGATGTTTATGATGGGAAGGCAGTTTGATCTTCGTCAGTATTTATGTTTTCTTTATGGGGAGCAGTTGACCAATGATATCGTTTATTTCATTTGTTTAGGCAAAAAATACGCTAATATTATCAACCGACTAAAATTCTAAAAATTTTGCAGAATTGAAAATCTTATTCTCAAGTCTTTCAGATTCAGATTACACTTAAATACCCTGAAAGAAGAGCCCTTTGCTAATACATTACAATTAAAAACATGACGCAATATCACTTTGGAATTATGGAGAAAATTAACTTAGGTTTTTTTTTTTTGGGGGGGGGTGGTTGTTTTTTTTTTTTTACGTTGAATCCTTGATGATGTAGAAAATTTTATTTTATTGCTTATTGTCGGGCGATAGGAGGATCGCTGTTTCGTGTGGACTGTCGGTGAGTTGACTTCTTTTCCTTATAGATTTATAAATTAGACATTGTTTAGTATTGTTTAAGCCAAGTTTTAATATTAGTGTTTTATTCTATGTCGTTTCCCAAATAACGGGCCATTGAGCCCTTTGGGATATTGTTTTTGTTATTGTTATTTATGGAAATAAATGGAACTTGAACTGAACTTGAACATATGATAGAAATTTACAGTTTACCTTGGAAATTCAACTTGGAAATAGAATATCGTTCCTAGATGTGTTAATTATTCGTAGCAGAAATAAACTGGATTTTACTATTTACAAAAAAAATCAACACAAAACAATAGATATCTTCATTTTAATCAAACCACCCCCACAAGTTAAAATAGCTGTTGTAATATCTCTTGTCAGTCGTGCCCTAAACATTTGCTCTAATTCCAACATCACAAGAGATCTAAACTTTATTAGGGATATAGTTTTTGGAAATGGGTATCCCATTTTACTAATTAATAATACAATTAGCCGTAGACTGAAAAGACACTCCCGTAAAATCAATGGTATTTTACCATGCAAGAATCACGATAAGTACTTAAATATAATCTACCTTCCATACATCCAAAAAATCACTACGAATTAAAAAATAATAATCTGTATGTAGTATTTACTATAATTTCAAAATCATGAATTTCCCAATCTCTGGTAAAGATAAAACCCCAGTTACTCTCCAAAGAGGGGTCTATCAAATACCATGTGACTGTGGTAAATGCTATGTAGGTAGAACTCACCAGAATTTAGAGAAACGCCTACAACGGCATAAAGATGATATCACCAAAGCTTTATATTCTAATATTGCTAATGTTTCCTTTTATTCTGCTTTAAACATCCATGTATTTGAAAACCCCAGCCACAAAATAGGCTGTTCGAGAAGCAGTTGAAATCAGACATATAATATTTTTTTAAATAGAGACCTGGAGGAATACTCACTAAATACTCAATACACAAATTTAATTAAAAACAATCTTAAAAATGTAAAAAAAAACTAGTGGACATTAACACAGAACCAGTCACAAATAGACCTTTGAAGTTAGCTGCCGAAAGGCAAGATTAGCAGTGAAAGCTTGTGTTTTTAATTATTTTTCTTTCATTTTAACGAATTTCCTTGTTTTACCTCACCTTATTTATCATTCCTGGTTGAATTTCACTAAAGTAAGGATGCTGGGGCTGTTTTAAAATTTTCATTTTAGTTTTAATGGTTGCATGTTATTGTAAGTCTCTTTTCCTTTATTTATTTATTTTTTTGCTGAGGATGGTCCTTGGACATAGGTTATAGAATTCCACTGTCTTGCAAAAAGAGTTCCCTATTGTTCTTCTTGTTTTGATGTTTATTATCGAACAGTAAACAAAGAAACAAAACAAAATTCACAAAGACAAACAAACAAAAATACAACACAATAATTAAAAAAAAAAGAAAAAAAGTTATGAACCAAAAATACATGAATTTACGTACTGGAAATTCCCGATTGGAATGCAAAACTCCCGGCAGTACCACATCCCTACTATTTATACTACTGTTTTCCTTTATGATAAATTTATTATAATGATATTATTTATGATAAATTCAGCAACAAGGAAAAGTCTGATAATGGAAAGATAAAGAGTTAACATGAAAATATAGGAAACAAAAGTGAAAATCATGTACTTACTAGTTGACCCCTTCGAGCACATATTTCTTTACTGTTCAGCTTTAAGTAGGCTTGAATAAGCCTAGCAAGACCAAAAACGTTGGCAGAACTTTTCCATAGATGTTGATATGATAATAGACGAGGAAACAAATCCATGTACAAATCTTGAAGTAACACATCCCCAATGACGGGGGCAGTTTCATCATTTGGATTCCAAGACTGCCAGTTAGGCATGAGTAGCTCAACTTTAGGTACTATCAGCTGATTATCAGCTGCATGTTTACGCTGCTCTAAAAACAGTGCCAACACTTGGAATACAAATGTCATTAAATCTGAAAAAAGTACATGCCAAAATCGGAATTTACAAAATAGCTTGTTTAGAATTGCATGGCGTTCATTCATAAATATAAGACGCTTAGCGATTAATACATGGTGTTTAGTCACTATGGCATCACGTTTCGTCACTAACATGCTGAGTATGTTTCAAGATTCAAACAAGTGATCTATCTTTAAGTAGGATCATTTCAGGTTAGATTACACCTTCAGAATCAAAAGTTCTATAATTTGCTTTACAAGCTTCCATTTCTCGTCCTGCACTTTTTTGTACACGTGAGTTTTCTATTCAGAACAAAGAACTCGATTTGTAGAGGTAGAATATTCACTTGATAGAAATGGGGGGGGGGGCTGGCAAACGGAGAAAAAGCCTTTTCATTGTCACCATGCCAAATATTTGTATAGTATATTATTATGGTCGGCTTCTGTGTTTGATTGGCTTCTATAGCCACTTGTATTGGTGAGTGCTACATGCGATGGAGAGGCGAAGGCACCAAAGATAGGGGAGGGGTATTTGAAGGGACAAATTTATCCAAGTGGACTGGGAAGAATTTTCCTGGGCCCTGTCAGGCTCAAAGGTTGTTTTTGATGGAGTATATTACTTACCACCTTTACTTTACATCCCCTAGTCATTAAAACAGGTTTTTAGCAAGGTCCAATAACATTTAAAAAGCTTCAACACATTCTACCTTCAATCATTTTTCCAGATTCTACCATCAATCATTTTTCCTAATACAAATGCTATAAGCAAAATTAATTCAGAAAATATTAGTGTGCATAATTGCACACCAATGGATTCGATTTAATATACTTTGACAAAACCATATTGTAGTCTTTTAGGTGGTTGAAAAAAAAAAAAACTCACATTGCAGTCAATACAGATGCACTGGTAATTTCTTTAGCCGGCCTAGCAACCTTGTTGAATCTGAATCATATTGTTTTAGTGTTTCTCAATGCCCCCCTATTTGGAGGGGGTATCTGCCCCCTTTCAAAGTTTATACGACTACCCTTCCTATAAAAGCCTTATACAGTCGACTCTCGCTAACTCGAAATTCACGGGGCCACAATTTTTTTTCATCGTTACGTATAGTTCGACTTCCGCATAGTTCGAGCTGTAGAGGCAAACTAGCACTCAAGATTTACCGGTAAGTTTCGAAACTTACTCTTACCGAATAATTTGCTGGTAAATTTGGTAAGTTACCACATAAGTGGTAAGTTTCAAATACTCATGAATTTAAAAGAAAATATTCTCTCTTCTCTGAAAGATTGAAAAGAAAAAAAAAAATTTTTTTTGCATCATTTTATTTGTTTATTTCTTACTTCATTTACACGGGAGGAAATTCTAAAAATTGCACTTTAGGCTTTAGATAATTCTTTTTAAAAGATAATCAAAGATAAACAAGAGCTGCTGTAACTGCTGCTCCTCCTCCTCATCTGGCGCATATTCAAAAGCTATGTCTGGCAGGTCATCTTCCACCAGACCATTTCCACTATCACGTGGCAGTGAACTATTGATAAAAAGACATGATGGCAGTGTGAACATCCCTTCCATCCCTTCACGTCGATTTCGAAGCATTTTTGAAGCTGCATGGCTATGCTCATTTTTTTTTGCTATTGATTGACATACCGACCATGAGAATTTTGTTCGCTGTTTCATGCTTTATGTGGTTTCTACCCTAGGTCTGTACTAGTCCATAACCTGAACAGAGTCTGATGCAGGATGCGCCGGGAACACAAATTGTTGAGATTTTTACAGCCACTCCCGTAAGCACCAATTTCGCAAAAAAAGAAACATCAACCCACCAACAAGCTGCTGATTCGACAGTCTTTGCAGTATCAAAGTACAATGATTTGGAAAATGGACCACTTTTGGAGATGTAGCTACAGAGTTCTGTGTTCAAGACCCCGACTAAGTCAGCTTCAGATCTTTCGTTAACTGATTCACCAACCTTCCAAAATTGGTAGAAAAATTTGGCAAGCTCAGTGATTCGACTTACTGCATCCGTAAACTCATCTGCTGATAGTTTTGCCAAAAAGTGCAATCTGCTTTTCTTTAAGGACAACTTAAGCCATATGATGAGACCCGACAAATGATATGACCTTAAAGATATTATTGACACAGTGGTCTAAGCTTTTCATAGTATCTCAGACAAGTAGATTCAAAATGTGAGGGATACACCCAATGGTTTGATGGTGGGGATATTTTAGCTTCAATAACGAGGTATAAAGTTCATTTACACTAGGATTATCAGGACAAATGGCGTCAATCCCTATCATTGCATTCCTGTCTCTAGTCATATCAGGGCAGGAAACTTTAGAAACTCGTTCCAGTTCATCAAGCTACAAACTGCACAGTGTGCCGCTTGAAATAGGCACTAGGGGTGGCACCGTGATTGGGTGATTTTCGAGGAAATCCCCAAAAATTCGAGAATAGTGGAAGCCCTGCTTGGAACATCAAAATCTGTTGTTGAAGAGGCAATTGTTCGGAAAAACGCAGCGTTTTGCGCATTGCTAGACTTTTTTTGTGGCTCAAATCCATGCACTAAATCGTGCAATTTATTCGAAACCACATGGTTTTACTCATCATGTAATCTTACCTTTAAGAAAAAGCTGCAATAATGTTACATTCATAAAATCCTATATACCAAACCTTCCGTTTTGATACCTTATTCGCATAGCTTTTATAGAAGAACAACTTATGCAAAAAAAAGAAAACTTTTTTAGGCTAGCTTGCACCAAGCAGAATAAAAGCTGGTAACATTAGCAGTTTAACAAATCAAAAATCTGATTTTTTTTTTTTTTACCCGATACTAAAGAATGCAATAAATCATGAAAAGTATTTGATAAACATATGCAGTGATGGACGGATAGAGAGCATGGAAAACAACTAAAGACATTGAGGCAGACTTGAATAAGATCGTAAAATGAGATAAACAGTCAAAACATTGGCAAATGCCAGGACAAGTATCCATTTGAAAGCCAAGATTCCAAAGAAAAGATTCAATTTGATTTTGTGGAAACCTCCTTATAACGACGCTTCGTCTAGAAATAATAATAAATCTAGTGGGATGATGGGAAAGATTTATGTTTGGGCACTAGTTGCTGCTGTGTCACAATCGCAATACTAGAGTAGAAGAGATTGGGCGGTAATATTTCTTATTAATAGGCCTTACTACTCGTATTACAGCCAGATATATAATTCACTGATTATTTATTATGTAAAGATAGCCAGTCTAAAAATTCGAGTCAAAGTCACAAACTTACCAAACTAAATTGATTTCTGCTATGAATGTCTTATTTATTCAGACTGACTGACTCATCGCGTATCCCCTTTTTTCTTTTTTTTTCTTTTTTACTCAGGCGGGAAATGACAAAGAGGTAGTCCGACAGAGCGATATTGGAATAAGCTCAAAGGGGTATGACTCATGTATTAAGTCTAATGAAAGTATTTCTTTTACGATAGATTTTAGTGAAGTGACAGCTATCTTAGGGATGGATTTATTTCAATTGAGAACATTTTTGTTCATCAAAAACTTAAACTTACCACTTAAGAAACTTACCAGTAAGTCATGACCTAAAACTTACCATTATCGGGTAAGTTACCTATTGGTAATTTACCGTGTGCTAACTTGCGTCTTACACACGAAGATAAACCAAATAAGAATTTGAGTTACAGAGGCACAAAATCACTAAATTTACTCCCTACAACCGCAAAAAATTTAAGAATAACTTTATTTGTGTATAATAGACTTGACATATCAAGACTTTACTTTCAAATGTCATGACTTGACTTTCAAATGTCAATAATAAATTTAGTTTGCTAGGAAATAGGCAGCTGAATATTAACCGAATCTAATACAAAAATATGTTACACAAAATTAATACATATCAAAGTTTATACGTTGCAACCTGCATACAGGGATTTATACTAACATATGTCCGTTGAAAAAGCTTCGAGATCCGTCGGTAAACTTCGACTTGTGGAGGTAAAGTAAAAATAAAATGACGACTCGTCTACTGAATTTCGAGTTATAGAGGCAATTTTTGGGTCACTTCGATTTAGAGAACTAAAAAATAAAGGCAAAACTATTTCGAATTTTGCATGGTTTTTTCTTCGACTTAAACAAGTTTTTCAAGGGGATTGACAATAATTCGACTTATTGCGAATTTCAAGTAATCAAGTTGTCGGGAGCCGACTGTATCTTAACAATGGGCAATTTTTATGGTTTACAGCTCTTACTCAAGGGACTAGAAGGGGGATGTGAAGCCCAGAGGCAGAGTTTTTGGAATATTTTCAACAAAATACCTTAATCATCTTAAATCGCACTTTCTAGCAATAAGGATCTCAACATATGCATATTAAAATTGTGATACTTTGTCTTAAGGAGCACAGAAAACGAAAAAGGAGAACACGGAATCAAATGAGGAGGAAAAAACGCATTTCTGATCGATTTGGGCGTATTATCTGCGTAATACCTTAGATTAGGTATTTTTTTCAAGACCACACTGCTTGTCTATGACAAACAAATAAACATTTAAATGGGAATAAGTCCATTTATTAGACAGTTAAAACAGATACAAAAGTCTGAATATTTTGATCACATGTACAGCGATCGTAATCAGCAGAAATACTAAAGCACTAAAATTAAAACTAGCTCTATAAATATGTATAAAATATATAATAAAATTAAATGTATAATATATAGAATTAAAACTGTATAAACATGTTAGTGTTAAATTTAATGCTTAGGTATTTCTGCTGATGATAATCGCTGTACATGTGATCGAAATATCCAGAATTTATGTATCTGTTTTCACTGTCTAATAAATGGACTAATCCCCGTTTGAATGTTTATTTGTTGATCGGTTGGGGTGTTGAATTTGTGGCAGGGTTTCCCTTTAATTATTACTACTGAAGTATGCAAACTGGGTCGTCATTTCGATTGAGTGATTATAATAACACCATTAGTCAGAATCCCATGCGAATTCTATGTCGTTTACTAGCCTATAATTTCCTCGAGGGGCGCCACTTCTCAAGTGGGAATAGAGTCGACCGCAAGGTCCCAAGTCTTGCAGGTACCCCAAAAAGATCGAGGCAGCCCTTTGCAGAGGCGGTTGTCCATAGATTTGGATCTTACGCCCTGTCGTAGTTGTCCTCCTATAGAGGAACCTCCCGCGATGGTGTTCTGCATCACTATGCAATTTAACCCATTACTGGGAGAAGGTTTGCAACTCATGGGACTTGTGGACAAACCAGTGGGCCCTTTTGAGTGTACATTTGAGAGGCCTCCTTCCTCCTTCACCTGCATTTATGACCCTGGGCGGGTGTAAAAAGGGATGCTTTGAATAGATAGGGATGGAGGAGGAGCGTGCGTAGCTGTGTTGGCCTCAGGCGGCTTGGTGCTGCGGTGAGTTGTTGTTAGTAGTAGTAGTAGTAATAACACCATAAAAGGTTGAAAAGCAAGAAAATTTCATTAGGTTGTTTCAATATCTTTTCATGACAGACATAATAATTTTCCTTTGCTGGATCGATTTCAATTTAAATTGACTCTCAATTTTACCAAGAGAATCCACAAACAGCTTTTGCTTTTGTAAGTTAATTTGAACAACAATTACTTACCAAGAATTTTTAGTGAGATTACTGAAAAATTTCATAGACAGTGTATAGAAGCGCCTTGTTCATCAATAACCTTGATTCAATATTTTTTGTTGGGTGGTGGAAAAACGCCTATATTTTAACTCCCTTAAGATACTATTTGTTTTTTATTCCTAAAATATTTTTTGGCGTGTCTATATAACTACTGCCATTATGAAAACAGTAAAGAATTTATAAGTGCAGTTAGTGGAAGTGCATGTGAGCGTGATGTGGAGGTGTATTTAAGCTTACCTTCGTTGTTCTGCAAAATAATATCTTGAAATACAGGAAAAAGAAGTTTTTCAAAGGTATCCATCCTGATTGAGGCATCAATCCTGATGAAGACAATCCTGATTGCTGCACATAGACATTCGAAAATATTTCGGTGGTACAAAAAAGTTTTATGGTTCACTTGATATCGGGATGAATCGTACTCTTGCACCGCAAATTTCAATATCGCATTCAGTTCGGTCACAACTCGTGTTACATACGGAGTAGCTTCATTCTCAAGAATTAGAAGACTTTTCAACAGGGCTTGCAGCAAGTGGTAGTTTTCATAATTCCCAGGTAATGATAATGCAGTGAGAAGATTATCTACAAAGAAATAATATTTGCAGCAAGTTTTTCGAATTCCAAAATTTTACATATTTTTAAACTTCGAGCAATCAATTGATAATTAAATACATCTAAACCTATAAAATTAGCCATGTCCATCAACGATCCATTTTTAGTAACATGGGGTTATTTACTTGATTCACTTGTCTTTTTATCAATTTACCGACAGTCTTAAACATCGAATATTTTATTTATAGATAAAAACTATAAGAGAAATATTTTAGGTATTTGACCATCAAGAAGCACATTCTCACCCACATTCTCTCCGCAAAATTCTCACCCAAAAAATCTTCAAGATTCCTCGATGAAGGGGAACTGTCAGAGTGGGATTTTTCTTAGGGGTGATTTTCCATATGAGAGGAGGGGGATTTCTCAGAGAGAGAATGGCTCACAGGAACATATTCATGGGATGGGAGGGAATTCTTAAATACTTATAAATTTTAAAAAAATTCCACGGGGACTGGGTGATTTTCTGCGGGAGAGAGTATTCCAAGTGGTACATTTGAGGGGTAAAGTGGTGGGGGGGGGGATGTTCTTTCAATTTCTTTTCAGGTCGCAACGACGCTTGACGGTTAAGCTAGTTATAAAATAAAAAAAGAACAAAATTTTAAATTCATCCTAAAATCCACTAACCATGTAACGTTGACACCATACCAACACAATCTAAGAAAGCAAGGTTGACACCATACCTACATAAAACTGATGTGAGGGACACCAGAAGAAAAAAAGAACAGAAGGAAAGGAAAGAGAAGAAACAAGAGCAAATAAATAAAAGGCCAAATCCAGCTAGTCCTCGATTCGAAAATAGGAAGTTATGGTTGACACAACCTGCAAACAGGGTTGCCAATTTTTTGGACAATGAATATGTCCCTTTAGCATCTGAAAATGTGTCCTTTTTAGCCAAATTATGTCCATATGTTGTCTACAGTATGTCCGTAATATGTACATCTTGAAATCTCAGAAACTAGTTTTTTTTGCCGATTTGTAAACCTCTTTCAAAGTGGTCAGTTAATATCGAATATAATGAAAACGAATAAGATTCATTTAGTACATCCATACAGAATGAACTAGTGTGAAAGCACAAAAGTCATAGGAGCTTGTAAAGAGTAAAAAACTTCTTGTGGGTGCTTAAAGCTCATCTTCCTACGAGAGTTTCTCTTGACAGGTATGGTCCGGCATGAGGGTCAGCATTTTCACTTCTTTTAGTAGCCTTTTGCCAATCAGTAATTCTTGCACATGTCATAAGGTACAATCCAGGAGTCAAGCGACGTTGCAGAGCGCTAGGTAAGCTGAGTTGCCCATCAATCAGGGGGGTGACATCCCCAAAGCCATACTTACTGGACTTTTTAACAATGCTGAATAAAATAGATGTCTTCAAATTTTGATTGGATGCTGGTTTCCGGAAATGATTGGTGCGGGAGGGGGGGTTGCCCTCAAATCACTTTTGACTATAAAGGGCACTCAACTTACATCAAATGAGCCCCATCTGAAGTTTATACGACTAACCATTTCATGAAACCTTATATGCCCCAGGGGCATAAATTACAACCCTTGTCCCAGGGCTCTTAGGGGTTGTGTCAACGCTGAGGGCATTTTTATATGTTCTTTGGACCATTTTTAACAAAATGAATATCTGGAAACTTCTGTTGGATGCACCTAGGGAACAGAAGATGTGAGTGGAGGGGGCTGGCTGGTTTGCCTCTGACCACTTTTGACTCTTAAAAATAGCCCTAAAACTTCTTATTTTCAATCCCTCCAAAGTTTATAAAACCAACTCTTCCATAGAAATCTTATATGTTAATAATGGAGAACTAGAATAACTCGTAGCTCTTGCCCTGAAAGATTTTGGGGTGGGGGGGGGGGGGGTTCATCCACAAAAACATAACTACTGGACCTTTCAAATATGCTGAACAAAATGGCTATCTCAAAATTTTGATTGGGCAAGTTTTGGGAAATGGCGGGCGTGGGGGGGCTGTTCGCCCTCCAATCACTTATGATTCTTAGAAAGGGCACTAGAACTTTCGATTTCCAATCGAGCAGCTTTCGAAGTTTTAATGAAAACGCTTTCTACACGATTTGCCTTGGTCAGAAGTAAAAATTGATTGTAACCTAGTCGCTCTTTCATTCATTCAATAAAAAACACGTTTTTTCTACTTAAAGTGAGGAGCAACATTAAAATTTAAAACAAACAGAAATTATTCCGTGTATCAGGGGAGCTCCCCCTTCCTCAATACCCCTCTCTTCACGCTAAAATATTTTAAGAATTTTAAAAAAGGTTTTGGTTCAATTACACGGCCCTTGTGTTTCAAGAATCGTTCTTAAGAAATATTAGACAAAAGGTCAAAAATTAGCATAGAGTGGGGCGTATTGAGGAGGGAGTAGCTCTCGTCGTATACAAAATAATTTCTTTTCGTTTCAAGTTTTAACGTCACTCCTTACTTTCGGTAGAAAAAAACTCGTTTTTTTTTATTTATTTCTGATTGTTTTTCAGATAATCCCAGGAAATCCACTCCTCTGTGAGAAATCCCACGACGAAAAATTTCTCTATATAAAGTTCCTCCAATGTAAAATTCTTCCGCCGGGAAATTCCCCCCGGACAATTCCATCCCTGCTGCGAATTCTTCCCATAAAATGTTTTGCTTACGATTCCGCCTGAAAAATACTCATTAGCATACTTTTATTTGAAGAAAGACTTGTTTTCATTTAGTTTCTGATCCTTTTTAAGGTCATTTGGGAAAATCCCTGAGTGGAGCCCCCCCCCTTGGAAACCTTCTCTCCCAGAAATTGCCCATGGAGAATTTCTCCTGGTGATACTTCATCTATGCAAAACTTCTCCTGTGGAAAATTCCTCCATAAAGATCCCCAGAGAATTCCAACTCCGCTGAAAATTTCCTCCTGACAATTCCCTCAAAGTGTCTCCACATGTACAATGGGATCAACAACGAGAAAGTAAGACAAACAACACAAATTTTGTATACAAATTCTGTCAAATTCTCCCCATGTAGAATTTCCCCTGAAAAGTTCAACCCCAGAAACTTCCCATCCAAATGGGAAATTCTCCCCTGAGAAATCCATCCCCAAAAGATCTCCTTCCCCCTTGGAAAATGTCGGTATGCTTCCCTATAACAAATGCTATATGTACACAATGGAGAAATTTGATGACTTGCGGCCCTTCCTCTGGTGGTTCTGAGCGGTCATGTCATCTCCAAAGACATATCTATTGTACCTTTCAACTATACTGAACAAAATGGCTATCTCAAAATTTTGATCAGACAACTTTCAGGAAAGAAGGGCGTGAGACGGGGGCTATTTGTCCTCCAATCTTTTGGTCACTTAAAAAGGACTCAAAATTTTTTAATTTTCGTTTTAACGAGCCCTCTTGCGATATTCTAGTACCATTGGTTTGGCACGAGCACCTCTGGAAAAAGCAACACCAACAACCACAACACGAATCCGTGATGCTTCTTTTGGCAAACACTACAAAATTTCATATTTTTACGGATAGGCGCTTGGAACCTCCACAGTGGGGTTCTCTGATACGCTGAATCTGATGTCGTGATTTCCATTAAGATTCTTTAACTTTAAGGGGCGGTTTTCACCTTTTTCAAAAATTTGGCAAATTTTCTCGGGCCAGTAGCCTTTGATGGGTAACACTAAACTTAAAGAATATTATATATTCAGATTCAGCACAATAAGCTAATTCTTTTGATGCATCTATTGATACCAAAATCGATTCCAGATCATCGAGAATTCAAATTTATTCTTTTGTTAACTTTTCATCTTCAGTTAACAATACTTGATAAATAGATAGATGTTTTTGCCTGACTATTGGAAGCCAGAAACGATTGTTATCAAAAAAGGTGCCTGCTTGCCTATTATCTTTACTGTAGCGTAAAAGCAAGGAAAAATAAAGTCGTTTAAAGATGAAATAATACAAACTGGTAAAGAATTTCAAGAGTATTTGCAGATAGTTGTCTCCAGGATAGCGCAAGCAACTCCGAAATATACAGTATAAAGCGTAAAAAATTAGTAGAAAGTAAGTAGTTAAGTAAATTTAGTGCTAGATAAGTAGTTTTAACACTAATTTGGTTTGGACTAGCAGAGAAATATTCCATTTTATGTCATAAATTTGCAAAATATGTCCCTTTTTGCCCTATTATGTCATTATGTCTGGGAACACAGGAATATGTCTTTTGGACATAAAATATGTCCAGTTGGCAACCCTGCCTGCAAACAGGGGGTAAGATAGCAATCTTGACACAAATGTAAGTCTAAATAGCTCCCTCCTTCTCCCAGATGATCCTATTAAGAAGTTCATTCTAGCATTTGAAGATATAAATTTATGTAGAATCAATATACTTTCTTACTTAAAAGAAACTCTGCAAAAGTTGATATTTTCCACCCTTCTAATGTTTCTTCATTTTTCTCTAATATTTTCAGCAGGGCAAATGCTGCATAGGAAATAACCACTTGACTGGAAGCAGCTAAAAGTTTTGTAAGGGAACGAATTTGAGCACTCATGGAGCCAAATGGAGCTTTTTCATGTTGAAGAAGAGTCAACACATATTTGATAGCATCTGCTTTAAGAACGTTCATCCACTGAAATCCACGAGGAAGTTCATCCACTGAAATTAAAATTATAAAGGTTAATTTTATTACTTGACAAACTACAAAAAAAAAATTTTTTTTTGGTTACTTTTCTTTTATTTAAACATAAGACATGTCCATAAATTATAAATTTGGCTGTCGGTTTCATGGGGTAGCACAAATCAATGTAGAAGGGAACTAGAAAATGCATGAAAAATTCTAATTGATATTCGATATTTTGGAAAACATAGGTGTTGAGCAGACACATTAATTAGTTAAAGGTAGCCTAATATGATTTTCAAATTTTAGAGAATAACAAATATAAATTATTCTTAAAATTTAATATAAATATCGATTAATTATATTATTGATAATACTAATTGGTAACAATAGGAGCTAATCAATAAATTAAATTAATTTGAATTTTTAAATTAATTATTTAATTATTAAAAATTAAGAATAACTTAAAATAATATAATTAATAATAAAAATTAACAGGCATTAATCTTTATAGGAAAAGATTCGGTCATTTTTTAAAGAAAAGAAAAAACGATATTAAAATATAGGTAGCCTAATATTATTCACAAAGTTTTAAAGCATAACAAATGATATCTCGTGCTAAATTTAATTAAAACTTAGATTATTTAAATTAAGTATTAACTAAATAATAAAGAAACTAATTAATTTATTAAAAATTAATAAAACCAGAAATAATATAGTTAATTAGTTAGTTTAATTAATTAATCATTAGCAAATTAATAAATAAGAATTAATAGTAGTTAGAATAATAGAGTTGATAATAAAGATTAATGAAATTTAAATCATATCGAAAAACATTCAGTCATTTTTCAAAGAAGAGTAGTCACATTATTGAATAACAGGCAGTCTTTGGATAAATTTATCTTTGGATAATTTTGGGTTAAGTTTCTTTTATCAATATTTTCTTTAAAACGGAATGGATAAATAACTGGAATAAATCTACTTTCTTATAGAAAGTAGACTTCTTATCTACTTATAAAGAAAGTAGACTCTTATATACGTCTAAAGAATCGTTTATTTTTTTTTATAAAAGTAGAAATTTATAAGTCAATCAAATACTTCAACGTTAACGTAAGTAAAATTAAAAGAAGGAAGTAGGTTAATTTCACTTCTGAACAGCACTATTTTTCAGCACGCTCTCGCCACGAGGGGATTTCACGGGGGGAGGGCGGTTGTTACTCAGTTTTATTTGCAATGACTTTTCAGTTGGACTTAGTGTCCCATTTCAATTTATTTATTGAATCATAGTGTTTTCCGTTTCTTTTAAGTTTGGCTTCAAATTCATTTATGTTCCTTTAAGGTTTCATCCATTCATTCAAAACAATATCTGTTTGTTTCAGTTTCAACTGCTAGCAGTTGAAGGCTACATTTCTTATCAACTTTTTTTTTTAACATTATTAAACTCAAAATAAATTTTAATTTACGGAACGTTTATTTGCATAACTTTTTTGGAAAATGTTTCATTTAATAATATTTTCGTTAGAATGGTCTGGATTATTAATTGGAATATTTCGACGATTTTTCCAGGTAAAGTTTTTTCTTTTCTCAATTAAAATTTACAAACATAATAACAACTTGATATACTGGTCCATTGCTGTACATGCAAGCATATATGGCGCTGAAAGAGACTATAAAAATAGAGGCTACCATCTAGATTCTAAATACCAAGCTCAAAATATATCCCTAAAAGTTAGCTACAAAAGATTACTTTATTCTGACTAAATTTATAGTCTTTTCACCACAGTTGCCACCTAAAAAAATATTTCTTTCTTCAAAAGCTTTTTCTAATGAAATAAAAGCTGTCCTCTAATTAAATTTATCTCTCGACATTAGTTTGCAAGTCTGAACATTGGCTAGATACATAGGCTACAGTGGATTGAGTTTACATCAAATTTAAGTAAGACTTTGCTAGCCCCATAGTTATAATGGAGTATAGAGTTGCAAGTCCAGTGTCTGCGGTACAGAAAAGAAGTAAGAGATATCAGAGGCAGATTATTGGTGAAAGAACCTCTGAAATTGTCCGTCCTTGATAATATGTTTGTTCTTACATATAATTGCCCCTATTTGTAATTTTTTTTCTTCTTGTCTGTTCTTCTCTGTTTGGGTTCTGTTTGTATTTGTCAGAATTTATTTTTTTTTCTTTCATTTTCTTTCTTTATACTCCATCAGTGTTGCATTTTACATTTATGATGGGCAATAAATTTATACATAATTTATACATAATAGTAGTAGATGAATGAACCTTCCCAATCTGTGTCTACAGCCCAAACTAGAACCCAAGAAAGTACTTGGTAGACTTCCACTCTTTCTCGATTTCAGAGACATGAAATACTCTATGGAAAATCTTTCTCCACATAGAGTTATAACTCCATTGGAGCTATATGGACTTTTTTTTAAAGACATGTCTTTTCTCAAAACAAAAATATAATAGAACCTAGTATTTTAGCGACGAGTCGACTTCTCTGTGACAGCAGGCCTTGGCCTGGCGGTACCCAGAAAATTGACCAGATTTTGAGCCCAAATTAAAGATTTCTTTTCTAAAGGTAAATAACAAAAGGTGAATAGTACCTAGTAAATCTGTACTTAAGTAAGAAATTTTAATGGCTATTCGAGGACCTAATACCATTTTACTACTAAGCAACTGCTCAAGTTCAAAAATCGCACTCTTCAAATTAAACTTTCAAATTAAATTGCAATTCTATTTTTGAACTTGAAGTAACAGGACTAAACGAATCAATCTCCGATAAAATCGTATGCACAAAAATCAATAACTGAGTCTCGCATGAAATATGGCTTATTTTTTTCATAGCATTATTGGCTCTTCCCTTCCTTCTTAACTTAGTTAACACTATGGAAAACTATAGTCTGACACATAAAGAATAAATGGGGGTGAGGGAGGAACACGTGCAGCTGTGTTGGTCTCTGGTGACTTGGTAGGTCTCTTGGCGATTTTTCAGTAGTAGTATCAGTATAGAATTAATTTTGACCATAAAAAGTTTTTATTTTCTTCAACAAGAAAATATATTTCATAAAGATATTTTGTCGAAGATCCGCTATATGAAAAAAACAACATCTACTTAAGGGGTCATTCTACAAAAGCAATATATTTAGTTCTTCAAGCAAGTTTTGGAAAGCTGCAGAAGACAAAATAATAATACGAAATAAGTAAAAGAAAAAAACCGGGTAAAGGAAAAGCGGTATACTCGACCATTTTGACCGACTTGAAATCATAAAACAGGACGAAAAAAATTACGCTTGTACCATGGTCAAATATTCCAGTTTCCCAGAGCCGTAATAAACGATCTACAATAATGAATAAATTTGCCCTTATATATTAGTCCCAGCATGCTTAGACGTGATTTAAACACTTAGCAGGGTTTTAAAATTCCTAATATACCTTAAAACCACTATTGCAGTCAAAATTCTTTTAAATACGCCATTTCAAATTAGTTTAACATAAAAATTCAATAAAATAGGCAAACAAGTTGAACAAAACATAAATGAGCTTGCATAACAACATACCATTTTCACTCTCCAAATCTTTAAGAATGTATTTCTGAAAAAAAAAAATCAAATCAAACTCCCTCGGTGATCCTCTGGAAAGATGTTTGATTGTAATGACCAGCCAAATGGCAACATCTTTCTTCCGCCAGTTATTTTCTGGGTCTGCAGCATAGCTTTTAAGGTTGGTCTAAAAGAAAACACAACTAGAGACAAAAAAAAGAAAATGGTTATTAAAAGAAAATGAGTTACTAATACTGATTAATAGATTTCGGGACATCCTCAAACATTCTTTTTAAATCATCTCTTATAACCTCTACCCATCCCATTCAGGGATGAATCATACTTTTCCTTTACATTCCCAATTAATGACAAAAAAAACATCTTTGCTTACGTTTTTATAATAATTTATCTGTTAAAAGTCACTTAGCCCTATAATTATAATTTTTTTTTATTACAACCCGAGGGATGGGATCCAATTACATTTTTTTACAAGTAATTCAAACATATTCGGTCAGTGAAATAACCACCCAGGGCCGTATCCAGGATATTTTTCCGCGAAAGTTTTTTTAGAGGGAGAGCGGGAGGGGGAGGCTTTTAAAATATTTTTTTTGAAAACGCATCAAAAATGTCTTTAGGTGTATATTTTTTTTACGTTTTACGAGTCGAACAAACACCCTATGCCCCCCCCCCTTACCAGACCCAGGACTATCCATGTAAAATTTATGGAAAACACCTAGCATATCTAACATAGTCCACGCTCATACAAAATCTGTCATAACTGTGGCTTCCAATATTCGAATCTTAATTCGTATGCTTATCTTCCTATTATTCCAAACGCCTTTTAATCTAAAAAGAATTTACATTGGCCATTCTGTTTTTTAAATCTTCCATATCAAGCTATATCGAACCATAACGAACCAAAGACCAACCTCACCTCTTAATTGATGAATTTTATAACATTATAAGCTCCAATCAAAAGTAAATCCAAACAACCGATCTCACACTTGTCATGAATCTATTTTGGTAGTCAGAAATTTCAAAAATAAGTTTTATCTAATTTTCTTTTAATATTGATGCTCTATTTCAAGGCCAAATTTTTCATACATTAAAAAAAATAATAAAAAAATAAAATAATAAAAAATAAAAACCCCAACGAATAATTTTTTTGTAACTCCTTCCCCCTGAAAAAGTCTGGATACGGCCCTGCTCCATCTATCGAATCAAATTAGCAATTATTACAATGATTTTCTCTTTGCATACGAAAAATGATAATATGTTCGGTTGTAGACTATAACACTGGGTAACAAAAAAATATTTTTGAAAATCATTCAGGGTTTTCACAGTTAAAAAAAAAGTCTGGAAGAATAGAAAGATAAGTGTGCCAACAAAGATTGGAATATTAGGAGCTGCAGTGATGACAGTGGTCAAATATGGCTCTGATGGACGCTCCGAAAAGCGGATGAAGATTTGCTAGATGTTTTCCAGAGAAATTGCTTAAGGATTGTTCTGGGTAACCGACTGACTGACCCTATTTCAAACAATAGGCTATACGAAAAATGTAATTCAATACCACTCTCTAGGGCTATGATGAAAGAAAAGTTGAGGTGGCTAAGGCACGTCGTGCAGATGAAGGATGACAGATTGCCGAAGATTGTTCTTTTCAGTCAACCGTCTAGGGTTAAACAGAAAGCAGGTCGTCCCCGCCTGGGCTCATAAAGAAAGATTTAAAGAAAATGGGAACTTCGTGGGCGGGTGTAAAAAGGGAGGCTTTGAATAGATTGGGGTGGAGGAGGAGCGTGCGTAGCTGTGTTGGCCTCAGGCGGCTTGGTGGTACGGTGAGTTCTTAGTAGTAGTAGTTTTGCAGTTAAATTAGGCTAATTTTTACAAACTTCAAAAACAAGAAGAACAATAGGGAATTCTTTTCGCTAGACAGTGAAATTCTAACTCGAAAGAATAGTTCTGCCCTATGTCCAAGAGCCTCAGCAAAACATAAATATATAAAAGGAGAAACTTACATCATTATGCAACCAATGAAACTAAAATGAAATTTTATTTTAATAATAAAAAAAAATCTATTTTGCGTAAAAAAAAAACAAATTCCTTCGGATTTGTTCCGCTGAAAAAACCCTGACGATTTTTTCTGTTTTCTCAAGAAATAACAGTCAATATATACAAATTCACGTGACACAAAATTTTAGAGTTCACGGCATAAATTGGCGTTTCTTCGATTCCCGTGTGCAAGCAGCTGTTGGGTTGTCTCTCTTCAGCAACTAGCAGTAGTCCACCATCACCACTGTGTCCCACCTTCCCTGATACCTCTCCTCCATTTGGCATATGTCCAGATGGAATCTTTCTCCCTGTTCATTACTCGTCACCCCAAAAGGTTTTCAGGAAACTTCGCTATGTGCGACAACAGCAAGTGGAACTTTATACTCATCAAATACCCGAGTATTTGGAAGGCCTCTATCATGATGCTAACGAGTATGGCGGTGGTTTGCTGCCTTCGTGTTTCCAAGGAAAATTGATCAATATCTTCACTCGGTCAACAAGAGGTTCGTTTATGATGTTTCTCGCCCCAGGCATTATTTGATCTCGCACCGGCCACTCTTTCTTTACATAGTGCTGAGCTCTGTCTCGACTGTCCCACATACATATAAAGCATGGATACTTCGTGAGCCCGGACTGCTGACCAAGTAGAAAGTTCCCAATCTTGAAGTCGATACAGTACAGTCCATTGCTGCAGCTCATATTGTATTTTTTTTCAAGCACGTATTTCACTGCTTCATATTTCTCTTTGAGAGTTGTGGAGTCTACATGAGGGATTGAGGCGATCTGGTTTTAGTTGTGGTGGAGCACACACTACAAAGAGCGCTTGTTGCTGTCAATGAAGAGTCGCCAATCTCTCGGATCGTATGGAGGAGCGCTGAGTTTACCGAGAAGACCGACGACAATTCGACAGTACATGTGGTCTTCCTCCTGGCAGAAGTATCCCATCTATTCTTAATGCGTTCTACGAAAGAAAGTGATACGCGCGTCCTCACCAAGTAGATTTTTCTCTTTGAGTCTGGGGGCCAACAGCTTTGAGGATGTCTTCGGCAAGCTGAGATCCCGAACCAGATCATTAAGCTCACATTGTGAAAACGGTTGTAGATCATCTTGTGCTTTATACTCCTCTTCTGTATATCCTCCCTCGTTTTCACTGGTGGCCACGTCGCCACAGTCGAGAAGCTCTGTGAACGCTGGTACAGGAATTTCTTCGCAGTGAACAACTGGACGGCGGGCAGATGGAAGGTCAGGGTACAGGAGATTGTGCCGATTCTTTTGGTTGATGCCAGTAGTATTAATGAAGCAGAAGTAACAATCCTATGCATGGTTTAACGGCTCCCTCCAAACCATCAGAATCCAAAACTTCAGTGAAGTTTTTGCACCCTTCGTTCACCACCGGAAGTATTCAACGCACGTCTTGCACACCGTGCACGGTGTCCAGGACTTATCCTGGTCACCCCACGTGACTTCAAAAAAGCCTCGTAGGCACACTTTACAAATCCTGTGATGTTCCTCCTGTCCAATGACAGTGTGTAATGCCCGCAGATGTAGCAGAAAACGTCAATATCATTCCTGTATAACCGTCGTTCAAAAGCCAAATCAATCAACGGAAAGAAATGGAAAAACGCAGATTAATGTAAGGCAATGAAATTTCGAATAAATTTATTGGCTAAGAGTTAATTAAATAACCTTGCAATCACGCATACACGTATGCAGCTCCATTAGAGGAACAAGCTAATGTTGCAATTCGATATATTTTTCAAGACAAGTATGATTAAACTTAAAACCCCTGATATTAGCATTTGTATAGCTCGTTAGGTTGGCCTATGGCTGTATCTCAAAAATTGACCTGATACATAAAAATGAATGTGATATTCGGAACAGGAACACCAAATTTAGTCTAAATCAGTTGAGAAACCCCTAACGTTTTTTTTTGCTGTTACGCAGTATAATAGATAATAGATACAAAAAAGATGACGTTTAGATTCTGATAGTAGTATTCTTTTTAATTACGTTTCCTTGGCCAACGAATTTGCAACAAAAGGTTTTGAACTTAACCTAGACAATTTTTTGGCCCATATTCGGTCTTCATAATGTATGTATACCCTCCAAAAGCACAGTTTTCTTATCCTAGGCAACAATCTTTGAAAGTTTCCTGCTAATCATTTCAAGATGGGGGAATGTGCCCCACAAAATTAGATTTTCATGTAGATTAGGACCCACTTGGCCCCCGAACTTACAGCTTTAAATTTTAATCTGTTCAAAAACAAGGAGTTTGTTGAGCCTTTTACAGGGAAACTGAAACTTTTTTTTCCCACTTTGTCTTGCGCATTTGAGTTATATTTGCCCAAGTGCTGAAGTATGTAAGATTTGTACAGATCAAAAGAGTCTTTGGGCTCTTTTAGACCCCATTTATAGGAGAGCCAGGTCCATTGAACCTGGCCAGGGTATTTTTAGAATAAGGGTCCTCTTGATTTGGAAACTTAAGGAAAGTTTCACACTGATAAAAAGCAACAAGATTTTTGGCCCATTCCTGATATCTTCCTTCCTCCAAACAAAATGTGTGGTCAGATAAGCTCATGCAAAGATCTTAAAAAGTTTTAATCGAAAATAGCGTTTAAGAATCTCTGATAATAATCTAACTGGAAAGCAATTAGCCTTTAAGAGTGCTTTACGTAAAATGAAATTGAGAAATGCCATTTAGACTTGTGTTTTAGACCCTTTCACCGTTACTGAGAAAGGGTCGTCCAATTTTAGTTTTGTTTTTATTTTAAGGTTTGGTTTTTTATATTTTGATCAGTTTTATTCTGCAGTGAGGACGGTCAAGCGGAGGTCTTTACGGAAATAATTGTATATTTTTTAAATTTTTTTACTGGCTGTTAATTGTCCTCGTTTTCTTCCTTTCTTCACGATTTTATGTTTTATTTAGGTTAACCTCCCCCCTCAAAAACCTAAGCGCCTTTCCACCATATTTGTTAGGTATTTTGGGGTTTCCTACTTGTCTAATATATGATCATGTCACCCCCCCCCCCCAAAAAAAGAAGAAGAAATAATCACACCAAGGTGTGTATAAAAGTTTTCAAAACAAAAACGCTCTCCCCCTCTCCACCCTCTTGGCTTGGGTGCAGCTTCATTTTGAGATCAGTTCGTTCTTGAAATTACAAGAATCAGATTGAAATTTGTTTAAATAAAATGACAGTTAAAATCAAATTAGTTGCTGAGTCCCTGCGAAATGGCGTACACTTTAAAATGGTTAGACTTTGAATCAAAATTTGAATCTCAGTAAAAATAACAGCAAGTCTTGACAATGTCACACGAGGTTTAGATCTTGAAGCCCCTTGTAAAACTTAAAATTCTTGGCTACTCAATTGTTAAAACGGATTTGTGCTTAGACTTAACATCTATATTATATTAAGCATCAAAATATCGAATTTTAATTCATGTTTTCTGTTGCCTTGAAGTCTAAATTAGTCAATTGAACTCACTTGTATTCTCCCCTAGTACGCTTTTAATTCCGTGAAAATATTCCTCCTTCATGATTTGGCAAGTTTGTTGTTTTTTTATGTTTTTTTTTCATCTTTGATAAATTTGTTTATTTACAAACCATTGTTTTATTTTTTATTACCTTTAGCGACATGAAAAAAAAAACAAAAAAAACACGTAAATACAGGGATTTTACTAAATCAAACCCAAGGGCAGTTGGTTGATCTGAATTTTCACTCGTCTGCTTAAGCAAATTAATATTATCATTATTTTGAGAAATAAAGTGCACCTTTATGAAATTTTCCAATATTAGCTCAATTTTGGTCTTTCGAATTTTCCCAGGTCTCTTATTCACCAGTAGCCTCCACAGGTCCCTGAATAATGTGCTGGCAGCGCCTCTTCTTGAATCATTAAATTCCTCACCACCGTCCATAAAAAGCGCTAAACATTCTTCTGGATCATCCTATAAGCAAAAATTAATCATAAAGAATAGAATTATGATATTAATAATGAGTACCAAACAAAGAGAAAGAAAAATAAGCTCTAAGCTGACGCTTAATAATTCACATTTTTATTCACATCACCTTCAAAATTAAACCTAATCTGAACTTCTGGGTTCCATGAACACTCAATATGTTTACACATATAATACTCGGTTCAATACTTGGTTAAAAATAATCTAATATGTTCAATAAACCTGAAAACAATGATACATATAATGAGTTCAAAATAAATAGGCAAAAAATGAGCAATAGCTCTACGTCGAGATTCAATTATAGAAAAAAAAAAAAATGAACAAAAATTATATTGACTTCGAAAAAGAGGTTAAGACAGTTCAAACAAAAGATGAGAAAAAAATATAACAGAATTATATTAAATATAAACGAATTATATTACATTAGAATTATAAAATTAAAATTTACAGATACATAGATGTAGAGTTATAAAACAATAGAATTAATGCTTTTGTTTGGTTTGTTTATGTTTTAGGCTTTTTAACTGATTTATTAAATCACGCAAAACGGTTATGTGTACACTTGCACTCTGTTGGGGAAGGGAGCCTCTAGTCTCCCTAGTGCCTGGTGTGATTGGTGCGGGAAAACTGAAATATAGTGGCCGGATCTAGTGATTAGGAGAAAGAGACTTCATTCTTTTGGTTGATAGTAAAATTTTTAAATAATTAAGTATTGAAATATTTGCTAGTATAGACAAAATTATTACAAATAGTTCAAATTATGATACTATTTACAATAATAATTATTAAAAAAAATTTTTTTTAAACAGAAACAGAATCGGTTAAACAACTTCAACTCTACATTTAAAAATGTATTGAAGACGGGAATAATATCTCTGGCATGGTACTTTAAGACTGCAGTTTCGAAAAGACTTAGGAATAAAAAGAAGAAATTTTCATTATCGGAAATAATCGATTTACATACTTCTAAAATCATCACTATTGAAGATTGCAAGAAGACCGGTTAAAACAAAATAGGATGGTAACAATAACTCGAAAAAAGCTTTGCCAAGACTCTCCGGTTCAAACACCCAAAATTCACCATGATTCACAACAATTTTAGAATAGCCAATCGTTAAATTTGTTTTAATATTAACAAGAGTCTGATGCCTAGTAGAATTAATACTACTACAAACGTTTAAACCTACCCAACGAATAGAAGTATCACAATTTTTCACGTTTTTGAGGCTCGGTCGACTCTTCCATAGGGCTTTACGGGTACCACAATACATCCGAATTATAGGCACACCGCTATATCTTCAGCCTCTTTCAGGCACGAGATAGTTTTCCCATAACAGGAGTTTAATTCGCTGCGGGCCTCAGGAGAAAAAATACTGCTACAAAGAAGGTGGCAAGGCACGTAAATAAAAGATAATAAAGCACTAAGAGTAACAAAATTTAGAACCGAATTAGCATTATTCCAGTCACTTATTGTAGTCCACTTCTATTTCTGAAAAGGGGAAGCAAGTGGCAAATCTGTTAATAACAAAATTCCAATTAAGTGGCAGATGGTCTTAGTCCCTTTCTTCTTCATCAACGTAGACAGTAGAAGCAGAGTGAAGGGGAGCCTATAGAGTTATCCAGATCCAAAATAGAGACACTGTTGTGAAAGTACGTAAAATTACAGTCTTTGTTAACCACTCATAGTGTAAGTTCCATGGATAGATGGGATCTACGAAGGGAATCGATATTTAGACCCTATATCAAAGAGCCACCCTCAGCAAAACACTAATATAAATAAAATAAGACTAAAATATTATGCCATCTTTAAAACTAAATTAAAACAGTCCTACAATCAATACTTCAAGAAAGCTCAATTAGGACTCTGTTTTGCTCGGGGCGCGTCATAGAGCCGGAATATTCATTTAGGTTAAATGCATTTTAGACTAATAGAACTGATTTGTCTACATTTTCTTTACAATGAGGTTTTCCGATACATTTGAAGGTAAGAGTATTTGACCCCGTTATTCTAATAAAGATTAGCTACAGCATTATGATTCCAAGAAGTTAGGGATAAGATACATAACACTAATTAGGCTTTATAAATTCCAATTTCAAACTTACTTCGTAACAATGCCAACCAATAAAAAAGGACAAGGTTCGATTGGTTACAAAGTCAATGAAATATTTCCCAATTCCTCTCTCGGATCCTTAGCCAAACTAATGGTCCTGTAACACATTCTTTGGAGAAGTCGACAAATTGTTGCTACTGGGCGAAAAAAATTCCCCGTTATTTTAGTGTGGAAGCAGCAGAAGAGTCTATTGTCAACATTAAATTGGAATAGCCCAAATTCTTACCTCAAACAATTCTTCATCGGTTTCACTAAACTCCATATTTGGGAATATGGCATAATAACAGAGGTCGTTTATTTCACCTTCAAAAAAACTTTCATGTGGGAATTGGCAAGCAAGGTACGAGAGACAAGTCAATGCACTGACTGTCAACAATTTTGTTTTCGGAGCTTTCCCTGTTGTAGTAAGGAGTTTTGACAGTGATGTTACACATTCTTGGAGAATCTTGATATCTACTTCGTATTTTGAAGCATACAGTTGGATTATGGAGACAATGACAGTCTTCATTTCTTCCAGAATTCCTGGATTCTCTCTCTTCCATTCTTCCTCATTCTGAATATAAATGAAAATAAACATTTATTCCATGGGGGTATATGTTAAATAAATGTTAATAAAATAATGATAAATTCAATAATAATACAGTAAACATATGATAGCTCTGTAAAAAGGGCTTAATTTTTTTTTTTTTGGGGGGGGGGTATTTAATTAATATTAAAATAGAAAAAAAAATAGATTTTCTTAATTTCCTAAATAATTTGCTAGACCACACTGCCTTTGCATTGGCAATTGAAACAAAATAAATTTAAAACAAGTTAATTTATTGACCAAAAATGAAAAAATTAATACAAAAATAACGTTGAAATTCCAAAATTTTCTGCACCACATCCTGAAGCTTTCATCAACGAGAAAAAAATAAAAATAAACATAATAAACATAATTTTGTATGCTATTGTATTACATATTTATATGTGTAAAAATAAATAAAAGCTATTTTCAAAATATACATCAGTAAAAATTTAAAAATTATATAGTGTGATTTTCTTTAGAATTCATAATTTCTGGACTAGCCATTAGCTAAACTATAAAAAATAACAGAGCTATACTCGCTGAGTGGCAGCGATGTAAGCAAACTGCAAGTTCTTAGATGACGCTTGGAATGTTTTTCTCTAAAGACCAGCTAGAGTTTTTAGCCTTACAGTTTAGTGTAATTAAATATTGTAATTTGTGTATATTGCAACTACATAACGCAATTACATATGTAATATACATATTACATAAATATAATGAACATAATAAAAAAAGCAAGTCATCTGTAAGTAAAATCATTTCTACTCGAAGATAGAACCGGATTTTCACTTGCCGGTAGGTAGGGTAAAGGTACTCATGATTTGACAGATTTTGTAAAAAAAAACAAACAGTTTTTCTTCTCTAGAAGTCCAAATTCAAAGACTTTTTGTTTGAAAAGGGTTTCAGTATGCAGGAAAACATCTAGGAATCTAATTGTTTGATGAGAAGTTTGAAGTTTTATCTGAAAAGGGCACAAAACTCTAATTTTCCGAAATTAGGGTATTTTCACCTACAAATTCGACACAACAAAAAAATTACCTGTTTTCGACGCAAGTCAGAACCCAATTCGACACGTGTCGAAATACTCGGGGACTACCTGTCGGCGGAACCTGGAGTATTCGACACATGTCGAAATACTTGGGGAATACCCGTAGGCGGAAACTGGTGTATTCGGCATGTCTATTCTTGTTTCTTTGTTTTTCTTCAACTTCATTTAATGTATAAAAGCATAAAACACTATTCAAAAAGTAGAAGTAATAAAACTAAATAAAATTGTAAAAAAAAACTGTTTGAAGTATGTAGTATTTAATATAACAAAATTGATTAATAATAAGGAGTGTGATATTGTAACCTAGATCACATAAATCTTCTTTTTTTAAGTGTTGCATATATGCCACAGGAATAGCATTTCCGAACACTATCTGGAATGGCCCATCAAAGATTTGTTCATTGTTGACAGTGTAAATGTGATCAACATTTGGCCATTTCAAAGTGTGATCTACAATTCTAATCCTCTTGAAAAACTTTTATTTGGACTGTCCTTTGTCAGAAAAATCTAGAAACCTGACGACAAAATATGGCACCTCGCTTTTTTGGTCGCTAAAGAAAACGGCCTAGTATTTGTCAACCTGCGGTTCAACTTCCAACCCAAATTTTAGATTTTTTTTTTTTTTTAGTTCCATTGATAAGTGCTAAGGAAAGCGAAAAATTACTTCCATGTGAACACTCTGCAATTTTTGGCAGTAGTGGGTACCCATAAATTCGACAGCTATATTTTCGTCAGTGAACCCTGGAATTTTGACATCAATTATTTCTCATTTGTTTTACATGTTCAGTGATGTTTCGACAGAGTCACCTATATTTCGAAAGGGCCTGTTGCTGTCTGTCAAAAACTTCGACAAGGTTACTACAAGATATTCACAAAAGAAATAAATCAATTTATAAAAGCCATTATCTACGTTTAAAGTTGACTAAAGAAACATTTTTAGTGCGCCTGGCATTCCACTACCTTAAACAAGAATTTTCGGCACTTGGAACCTAGTTTCGACAATGTAATATTTGTTGCCATTTTGATTTAATTTTATCAAGAAATAGCTAATGTGACTAGAATTCAGATAAAATCAAATGTATCTTGATGCATTGGTGCTAATTTCAAATCTTTTTTTTTAATAAATGACCAAAAAACAGCAGTTTGAAGATTGCATACCGGAAAAATTGCCGGTAGCTCCTTCCTTGTCAAAAACAAGAAACTGACTGAATTAAATATTATATTCTTATCTGGGTGTACTAGATATTGTGTCAACGTTTCCTTTTGTTGATATACAAAAACGGCTTAAGGAGATGGCACTCCAAGTCAGGACTAAGCAGAGCTATTCCGTTTTGAAGAAAAGTATCGACAGGGGTTCCAAAATTGCACTGTCGAATCATCGGTACCATTACCCTATAGTATCGTAGGCATAAAAACAAAAACTGTAATACAACTCTAAACGCTTTTGAAGCTGCTTTGAATTAATTCAAGATATAAAGCACAGCAATAAAAAAAAGCAGCGTTGCCAACACGATACATTTATGCCGTTGTGCAATATAGAGTAAAACATGGTACTACATTTTGACTGCACTCTTGGACTGAGAAATCTGTTCGAATGTTTTGTTTATTAAAAATGTTCTTCTTGCTACAGAAATTTTTTTAACCTACTCTTCAGATGGAACAGATAACTCACTTTTGGTATAATTCTAGTCAGAAACTGTAAAGTTTCTTTCAAAGCGTTGGCAACGCTAAACCACAGTAGGTTTTCGTGTCACAGCCTATAGTTTGAGAGCTACTGAACTAGATACGCACATCTGTATTAAGAAGAGGAACATCCTCTGTAAGAAGTTGCAATAACGCCTTCATCCACTTTCCGAAATTGTCTTTAAGAAGTTCAGAAACATCTTGGGAAGTCAATGCTTTAAAAATTTCACAGCATAGCTTCAGGCATCCAAAAGTAACTTCTAATGCATCTCTGTTTTCTTGGTTTTTAATTTTCAATTTTGTTTGAAAGAAGACTTCTGTTAAACAATCAACAAAGGTTTCCGCCCAGGGCTTGTATGATCGATTTTCAAATCGGTAGCGTGAAACTACGAAATTAGCAGTTTCCAAAACTCTATGAAGTATGTTAAAATCATCTGAAAAAGATCAAGAAATCAGGATAAAAAAAACAATCAGAATAGAAAAAATGTTGTTATTTGAATAATTGATTCTTTTCAGTGATTATTTAATCAGCTTTTAAGTCCTTTAGCAGGTTTTTTCATTTTATGGTAAGTGACATATTGATATTGCCTCCCCCTCCCTTTCTCTCTTTCTTATTACTTAGTCATGTTACAAAAAATGTACCTTGTTGTTTTTTTGTTTTAACTTTTTTTTTTTACTATTCTAATTGTTACACTTTATTAAGCAGTTACAGTTTTATATTTTACTTATTATTCACCTTTGACATGAACCACAAGCTCGGCAGTTTCGTTTGAAATAATCATTTTAAAGATGCAACTTATCTTATTATTATTATTTATTTTTAACCCACACTATACAGAGGTACAATACGTGGAGTATCACGAGGAAAAACACAAAAAATGCGACACAAGACAATATATAAATCAAAAATTACCAAATTACAGAGTAACACATAATAATTTAAAAGAAACGAGAGAAAAAAAAAAAAATAACGTGAAAGGAAGGGGAAAAAAGGAAAAGAAAAAAAAAAAAAAAAAAAAAAAAAAAACTGACAACTTGCAGAATCTAATAAGCAGTCTTTAATATTATCATCATTGAATTTTTACTCACTCTACAAATCTAAATTATAGAATGACCAAACAGAGAAAAACAACTAAACAAATAAAAGAAAAATAACTTACGACTGAAAAAACCTAATAAGGTGATGGTGTGCAGAAAAACGGATACAAGCAGTATTTGAAAGTTTTCTATGTAGTGCTTCCAGTTTTTCAGTAATATTAGGAACAAGAAATTTATTAATAATTACCCGGTTTTTGGTCCAAGGTGGAAGAAACAACAAAAATTTACAAAATCTAAAATAATTAATCCGGGTTCTTTTTAACTCAGTTTTCTTCAGAAGGCGAAAAATTCCAGAAGCAAAAAGAATTGAATGGTCACAAAAAGTTGAGTAGAGCTTGGCCAACGCGAATTTATTATATTTACCTCTATTGGCAACAATCTTAGCATATCCTAATTTAATTTGCATATTAATATCTGAGACTCAGCGCTGGCGCAAGCTCGGAAGACTATTAGTAATAGAAATACCGAACCATCGAAGAGAATCTACGAGAGGAATAGTAAAGCCACTACAGCGAAGGGAAGTACTAGAAATATTATTAAAAGAAAGAAATTTACATATATCTACATGAAGAGAAAGGCCTATGTCTGAAAAAGAAGTAGCAACACGAGAAACCATGTTAGATAAACCAGTTTTAGTACGGATTATAAGAAGCAGATCATCAGCGTAAGCCAGGTAGGAAACATCAGAAAAACCGGAGAGATAGGTAGCCGAAATCTTTGCCAGAACTCCTGAAATACACAAATTAAAAAAGGTCGGAGATAAAACTCCACCTTGCCTTAAACCTCTTTTCAATTTAATATTAGATGCAGGCACAGATTTCAGCCGAAGAAAAGAATTAGAGTACCAGTACCGAAGAAGCAAAATAACCAATAGATTGACACCGTAACCACGAAGAGCAGAAAAAAGCTGACTATGACATACACTATCAAAAGCTTTTGATAGATCTAAAGTACAAAGATATATACTCCTTCCCTTAGAAGAATTTTCAAGGAGCAAAGAAGATAATACATGATGTGCGTGTTGACAACCTACTCCGGGCTTAAATCCAAACTGGTTATCTCTCTCAAGCATATTATTAGTCACAAAAGGTAGTAATACATGCTCAAGAACTTTACTAAAAGTGCAAGAGACAGCAATAGGTCCGTAAGAAGAGCAAATAAAAGGAGAATTCCCATTCTTTAAAATTGAAGAAACAGTACCACACAACAAACTCTCCGGTACACTAGAAGTACAAATACACATCTGGAGAAGTAGGCGTATATGGTTAATTAGGGGGGAGCCATCTAATAAAAGGTGAAATATAGATACACCATCATTATCAACATTATCTGATTCAAGTTTCTGAATTGCTTCAATTACGGATGAAAGAGAAATAGGAACACAGAGACGCTGAGATAGAGGGGTACTAAAAATAGCAGAAAGAGAATGAGAATACAAAGAATGCACACGGTAATTAACATTAGAAAAAATAGACGAGTAATGGTCATGCCAAGCAGAAGCAGGAAGACAATCACTATTTGGTACATCACTTCTAATCGACTCAGAATTAATAACTTTTCGCCATTCTCTCTTCGACACTGGAAAATCCATACCACGATAATGCATAGACTTAAGATATTTTTTATATTCCCTGCGGGTCTTACGCTTAAGGTCAGAAACAATACCACAGGGCAGTCTATCACACTCATTCCAAACATTTAACCAAAACTTAGCTTTATTTTTCAAAGTTTTTAAATTAGGATCTAAAGACCAAATAGGTTTTTGCGTACCACGTCTAACACGTTGCAGCTGCACTGCAACTGCCTCGGAATCTTTTAAACATTTAATTATTTGATTATAATAGCAATCCAGGTCCTTTTTGCAATTCCCTTGTATAGAGCTCTGAAACAGATGATAGGGAACTCGTATAGCAGACAGCAGCCTTGTTAGTGTAAACGCATAAAGAGGAACATCAGCTTTCTTCCAATTACTTTTTTCAAAGCATTTTGAAGACTGGGGTACTTTGCAGAAACTTGCAGGGTTTAAATTCAGCGTAAGAGTAATTGAGATAGGGAGATGGTCTAAGTCTTTTTCTTCAGCATGTACAAACACTATTGATGTAATAATACTAGGTGAGCAAATAATGTGGTCAATATTGCTCTTACTGCCTGAATGGTGAATATAAGAATACGGATGAGTTTTGGGTATAATATGATAAAATGGAAGGCAATCTAACAGCAAATCACTTCTCACTGATGAGTTATTTATATCCGTATTGAGGTCACCAATGATCATATAATCTAGAGAAATAGAAAGAATTTTTTCCACTAGAAACTTCAACGTGTTACAGGCTTTAGAAAATCTAGCCATCGATCTAGAGGAACGGTCATCATAAGGCAGATAAGAATTAAGGAAAACTATAGTGCCAATACGAACAGCCAAAAAAAACTCATCCGAGTAAAAAATCACCGGCGAAACCAAATTAGGATTGTGCTTAAAAACACAAGCTAGTCCGCCGGATGGCCGGCCTCTTGTGGCTCTGGAAGTAGTAAAAACACATCATGATGAAGGCTGCGACGCAAAACGTTAATGCTAGAGTCTGTAAGAAGATGCTCCTGTAAACAAACCAAATCAAAATCATAGTAGAACTCATCAATAACGAAATCCTTATCCTTTGTACCATTAATATTAAACAATATTATTGAAAACTCCAAAGTCATTGCAAAAAGTGGGAGCGCGACATTAGTTCCTTAGATATAGGGTAGGACAAGCTATAAGAAGTATGATTTTTACCACAGTTAGCACACTTGGGAGCAACACTACAAGGACTATCCTTATTAGAAATATGAGGCCCAGCACATCTGGCACATTTTGGGACATTGCTGGTGCAAGCACTTTGAAAGTGATCGTATGATCGGCATTTGAAGCAGCATTTAGGTATTTCTTTAAATACGTGAATTCGAAAAAATTCATATCCCACTTTAATTCCTTCTTTGAAATAAGCAGACTGAGTGAAGGAGTCTTCAAATTCCAGCTTGACAGACATAGTCTGGCCCAGTCAATTTGCACTTTTTATACCTTGCAGTCTTTTAATAACTGAAAGGTCAACATCAACTGGGAAACCTCTGAGAATACCAAAAAAGCGCTTGGATCGTACTTTAACTGTTGCTCCGGTAATAAAGTTCTGAACAGATGTACAAAAATCTTCAGTTGCAGATTTATCGATATTGACATACCATCTGTCATTAACAGGTTTCACACTACAAACTAATTCATGCCCAGCTATTTGATCGAGAACAGATTTGCATTTAATCGGATCAGACAGATCTGAAGGCACTTTAGAGACAATAACTGTCGTATGAGTGTCAATTGCTGGGGTAGGTTTCGGAAGTTGAGGAAAATTCAACTGATAATTGTCAAATTTCCCTGACATTTCAACAACCACTTGTTGTAGCTCATTAAACTTAGAGAGTAAAGAAGTATAAGCATTTGCAGGGAGACATGGCACCTCTGTAGGTCGCTTTATCACAAACGTAGGTGCAAAAGTGTCACTACTGTCAAGAGATCTTAACAGAGAAATAATGTCACTAAAATGATTAGAAAGTACATTGTTCCCCTTACGTACTGGGCAATCCAATTCAGGTGCACTTATTTGCCACAGTAAACTTTTAGCTTCTTTGACTATATTCACGTCAAAAAACTCCATACCGTGTCTTTTAATAATATCCTCCTCAATTCCGCTTAGCAAATTGCTTTGAATAAAATTCAGAATAGGAGAATATACAAATTCAGGTATTTCGTCGGAGCTTTTCATGGCTATCTCACTCACCACAAATTAAAAAGTCTCAATATTAGTTCAGAAACAAATACTGAGTAAATAAATATCAAAATATAGGTGAAACTAAAAACACAGTATATTCCATTTTATAATCATCTTAAGTCAGGTCATCAACTAATTTGGAATAAATTATGACCTCACCAAAATAAATCCAGACAGGAATAATATCCAATTCAATTTTGATGTTACCTCACTGAACTCTGAAACGAAACTAATGCCAAAGAAGCCTTTCAAAGTCTGAATTGATTACATGTAGGCCTAAGTCAACAAAAATGACTACAGAAATACATGGAGATAAAACTATTTACGGTGGCGAACGGGGTCTAACCGTAACACATTCACTTTAAAACTAAATTCCTCTCCGAGTATCGCCAGTATAATCAAATAAAAACACTATTAAATAAGTAATAAATTGAAAATTAACTTTGTTAATAAATGAATACTTTTAATGTGGCCCGGAAATATTGTGGAAGCAGGGGGGAGGAGGGGTAATCAATATTTTACCCCTGCCACAAGAGAGGCCAGAACCGCCACTGCACACTTAGCTCTAACCACCTTTCCGACATAATTTGGGTCAAGGAATAATCACTCAAAATACATAGAAAACCTCATTTTTAATTATCAGACCATAAACAGGCAAAAACTGAACTTAAATATAACTGAAAAAGACATAAGAGATACATAGTAGAGTCACCTCTTTCCCAGGGAAGTGGAATGCAGACCAATTAGGAAAGCGACTATGAATGAGTTTCTGTAACTCAATTCATCAACATCTGGGGAATAAAATGAACAAGATCCAATTAAACAGCAAATATTGTAACTCATAATTATGAGAATTTTCAAAGAGAATCTTAATAGAATCAGCCGATCTGTTCTACAGATCCAAAGATTTCTAAAACCAAGGCATTTAAAGAATATTGGAAAAGAGGAAAAGCGAATGTATATAAAAAGGGGAAGGGCATTTATCTGGGAATAAAATGGATGACATCTATGGCATAAAACGATCACTGATCAAATTATTTCATAAATTTAGTATCGTTCATGCAAAAAATATTACCTGTTGTAAACTTCTCAGTCATGTCCTTGATCAAATGAGGCCATTTCTCAGGAAAATCATATTTGCTTATTTCAGCAATGGCATCGGAGAGATGTGGTTGGATCTTTTCTGGTGTCTTCAGCATTAAGTCCACTATCAGTTTTTTGATTTCCAATCTTTCCTCATCGTCTATATGAATAACACCTGGTCCTTCCTGAAAAAAAAAGAATTTGTATTTTAAAACGATTAAGCTAATAAAGTTCAAGATTAAACAAGGATTAAGCTAATTATACAAAACAGATACATGTGCATAGGCATGGGGGGAGCGCAACTTCCCCCTAGAACCTCCAGTTTACACTGGATGTCATGACTTTTCAGCATAACTTCCTCTAGGTATTATGACTCCTCTACCCCACCTAAACTAGATTTTCTGGTTTCAAAGCTCATCTTAAACTAAGTATTTTAAGTTTTGGCTCACCTTGCACTGGGTATTATTATGATTATTTGCGTAACATAAATTGTGTAAAAGCAGTTTTCAAACCTATCTTGAAAACAGTCACCCATAGGTAAAATGAATCGTGAAATGGTTCGCAGTGATAATACTGTTTCACAAATCGCAAAAAAAAATCGGAAATTCAATGCTTATGTTTGCAAATTTCAATCCATCCTCACGGAATTTCAGAAAAATTAATAATAATAAAAAACAAAAAACAAAAAAAAACAAGAGATGTGTAAGTGTTAAAATGCTCCACAGTGTTTTACATACAATGTACATCCTGAAATTTGTCCAGAAGGGTAGTATACTTATTATAAATGATTAAATTTGGCAGGTTTATTCCCATCAGAATAACTAAAAGATTGTGAAATAGGCTATGAAAATATGAAGTCATCTATGTGGGATCTGTATGGAATTAAAAATTCGTCTGGAACTCCAGAACAGGGGAGTTACAGACTCACAGGAATCATATAATACGAAGAATATAGCTATCATCCTATCAACTCCAAAGGATAAAATACTAGTTCGAGGCGTCTTGTTACGTTTGAGAGTAGTTGAGTCAGGCGAATTAAACTTTCACAAATAAACTAATAGGGCTAATAATAAAATATAATAATAATAAAATAAGGCTAAAGATATGTCCTGGGAAAGAACTGCAAAAGTATCCCCATAATACATTCTACAGCACAAATAGCAGATTCCCATAGGAATTTGTAGAAGTCCCTGGTTTCTGGAAGGCAAATGGGAAGGTTTCTGGAAGGCAAAAATAAGAATCTCGTGACGTCACACGACACCCTCTGTTTACAGATGACGTAATTTTGTTTCAGTTTTTTTTTTTATGATTAATCGTAGTGTGGTCAGTATAATACATAAATACCAATAAGTAAGTTTGTTCCTCACAAATTCTACTCTTTGCTTTCAGTCTTTGCTTTCTCAGAATGGGGTAAGGGGGGGATGAGATGACTGAGCAGAGCATTTCTTACTGGGTAGTGCACGGTCTGGGTGGGTGTTTCCAGGGCGTGTACCAGACCTCTTTTATAACCATTTAAATAAGCCCAGTATTTTCAAATGTGGCCTGAACTTTGATTTCTTGGAATTGAAAGCAGTAAAAATTCTTCGATGAATAATATCATCTTTTAAAAGCCTGAAATAGCTGCATATAAGGCTGGAGGTGTTCTTGAAAACCTAGGATATTTCCAGGGTGCATACCAAAAAATATTCTATTTTTTCATTGTAAAAAAGTTATTTAAATTTTACACCTTTCTAGAACCCCCCCCCCCCCCCTAGCTTCAATATATGATCTAATGTTACGTCATTAGTCCCAGGTGCTCAGATTTTATCAATAAACTAGATGATTAATACCTTAAGAGGGTTTCTGGACAAAATTATGGTTTCCAATTAATTTTGTTTTATACTAAATCATGTTTTCTGCTATTCTCTTCTTCTCTAGAAGGGAGCGCTATTTCCTATAAATAATATTTTTTATACTAACTCTTGTTTTATTTTCTAAGAATTCACCGCCCTCTCCCCGCCAGCCAAGAGGGTTAGGGTAGACGAAGCGACTCGTATGCAAGCCACAAGGCCTTCAGTCGTTAAATATGCTTGTCTATCCAGGGTCACACGCTCTTCGCAAACTGTGATGCATGTGCCTTCAAGGGCTGTTTTACTTGGGGAAGCTCCTGCTCTAGGTCAAGTCGCTCCCCCATCTGCCCAAGGTCATAAAATCACTTAGCATCATGCTTTGCATGGACCTTCTATACAAGTCCCCCGTCAAGCGTCGGCAGAATTTGAAGAAGTAAGAAAAGTAAGCTAATATATATATTCCGGTTCTAAGTCCATTTTTTCACCATTTTTCCTCAATCTAATTTTTCACTGTTTTTAAAGTTGTCAAAAAACCACTCCCAAGACATTAAAAGTATATTTCTCCAGCATTTACCCTATCTTGAAATTATTTTAAGTGCCGACTCTTTAGTTCTCGATTAATAGTTTTGTTTTTTCACAAATTTTTATGTGATTACCTATTCATGTTCGTTAGAATATTGAGACTTCAGGTTATATGCCGGCCCCGCTTAGTTTTAAAGACCCCCATCGCTTCCAAGAGATATCTAGAAATAAGACATTCTTTTCAACCTAATTTTTTAGTTTACTTTAGCCTTTTCAGGTTATGAAAAGGAACTTTTCATTCTAATAATGCTATTTTTTACTAAATTTTTCTGGATATTATTAGGGGAATTACTGCTACTGTCTCAAAAGGTTCTGAAGGTTCAGGTTTATGCTGTTGCACTTCAAAAGAAATCGGACAAGGAAGTGGTATTGAACTTTTAGGGGGGCCATCGGCCCCCACTAGTTCTGAAGGCACTCCCCCTGTTAGTTTTATCTGCCCTTCATACCTAAATGGAATATTCTTTTCCAGGCTGATTTCGAGATTGACCGGCTCGTGGCCAAGCTCTTCGGTGAAGGAGCTGCACCAGTGGAGGGCGGCAATGACAAATAATGGCATGGGCCAACGATTTTTTCACCATCTGTCCATAAACAATTCCCTCTCGGCAAGTTCTAACATTCTTAACTGCTAGTGAGGGTTTTACAAATATATGCCAGTGCTGTAAAACAACAGACCTTCACATATATGGTCAGTAGTATGAGGGTCAACAGTGCCAAGGAGTCACGGTACATTTCTATGGCTCATAATACAATGAAACATTCCAGCTAGTAGCATAGCGTCTATGAGCAAAAGTGTTCATGGTACCCTTCTATGCTCATTTTTAACTAATCTCTTTTTTCATAGGGCAATGTGTTCCAGTGAGCTAATGTGCTCTTATTATTCTTCTATGTTCACATAGCGTCTCAACAGAACATGATATCGCAACCATCACAATTTCACGACAATTCGTCAAAAAATGAACGCGAGGGGGGTCCAAGTACGGAGGTGATCCCAATTAGTATACTGTCCCCTGACATTAATCTTGATAAAGATTATAAATGGGCGGATTATCATTTATTATCCGACAAAATCGAGAGACAGGTAAACAACAGCATTACCTTATCCATTTGACTTCTTTACAACAGTGAAGGTGAAGATGAACAAAATTTATCCTACATATGCCAGGCTCCCTCAAGAATCACTTTAACAGAGGGGGATGGTTTAGCGTGGACGGACCATCTTTCCCCCAACATACTTGAGGGCATGCTATCAGGGCTTGAGGATCCCCTTCCCTATATATTTCAATGAACTTCCCTCACAGTGAGAGTGATGAGGAGGGGGTAGGGCAAAGTGGTGCTGGCTCACCCTCAGTTTTACCTGAGTGGTATTTAGAGAATGCATCTTTGCGCAATATTCATGTTTATAGGGCTGAGTTTGGGGGCCAAACCAACTCCCACACAAGTGGTAGTATCCATACGGAACCAATTGACCAAGCGCACTTCTATGTCAGCAAGATTCGGGCACTTCTTCTGCCCAAATCCCGAATAAAAATATATAAATATTTTTACTTTAATAACTTTAATAAATAAAATAATATTAACATTTTTATAACTAAATATCAGTATTTGTATATTAAACTGACAATGTACATTCATTTGTTTTTTTTTCAGCAAAGTGCAAATTATGTTCTGGCCATGGGAAGGCATAGGGGTTTTGAGCCCAACTTATGTTAATTTCTGCTCGTTTTGAGTTTGACTCGGTTATTAATGTAATTTCTGTTCGTTTTGGGTTTCATTCGTTTTGGGAAAATTTCACCAAGAGTGAATACGGTGGACATGGTATTTTTGTCGACTCGAACTGTATAGAAGATAATTTAGTTTCAAGAGCAGGTGTCATGGCCATTCGCTCTTTAAAATATACAAACTATGCATATCGAGTCGAGAAAAATGCCATGTCAACCATATCGGACAAAGTCTATGTATGCGCAGACGATGTGAGTACTGCCATAAGGTCATTATCTTACTTCAGATCGAACTGAATGCGTAAATTAAAGGCCAAAACTCGGTCTGGAGAAAGCCCTATAGTTGGTGGATAGGGAGAGGAGAAAGTTTTTCCATCTTAAGCTCAACACTTCGGTCTGGAGAAAGCCCTATAGTTGGTGGATAGGGAGAGGAGGTCCGTTTTTCCATCTTCAGCTCAACACTTTCTATTTTTCCTTATCTAGTCATTTATATTTATATTTTTTTCGTTGCACAAAGCGGTAATTTTAAAGGGTTTATTTATTTATATACTATTTCACCGTGTAAAGTGATTTTACTTGTTGCAGCCCTGCCACGGCACCTTCCGGCCGCTATTTGCCCACGCCTGGCCTACCGTCAACCACAGTGCCCGCCACAGCACCTTCCGGCCACTGGCAACCCCACCCAGCCTACCGGACGGCGTTGCAGTATGTTTAACTGTCATTTAATACTCAAGTGTTTATTTTTATGCTGTTTTTACTGTCATTGTAGATATATATTTTATTTGTGAATTAAATAAACCATGTAAATTCTTTTTCCTTTCCTCCTGTAAATTCTTCAATTTACTTCTGTAAATTCATGTAAATTATATTATTGATAATGAGTATTTATTCAGCAGATTGAGGTTAGGTTTGGTTAGTTATATTTTGACATTTTTTGATTAAGTAACACTGGGTTTAATTAAAAATAAAGTAAACATCATCGATTCCCTGAAATAAGCTTGTGCGGGAGAAAACCCTCCTAATAAATCAATAAACCAAAAAAAAAAAAAATCATATTCAGCAGCAACTAAACCCTCCTCAAAAACTTAACTTAACTGGCCCAGAATAATACATCCAAAACATACACATGAAAATAATGGTTCTTTAACAATTTACGAAATTCCTGCAAACCCCCAACATTCCACAAATCCTCTGCCAAACTGTCTCGAACTAACGGAACAACATGGCGAATTGAAAACCTAGACCTAGGCGTGACCATAGCTGGTCTACACATCAACTGAGAAGACCGTGTCAAATGATCGTGAATAGTAGACGCAAGACTAAACATTCCTGAAAAACATGATGGTAACCCCGAAGCTAAATATCTAAACAAAAACAAAACAATATAGAATACGCATATTCCTGCAAACGGTAGAATTTTATGCTCGCGGCAAAGATGCTTTGTTGATACAGATAGGTCAACTTTATTACCATACAAAACATATTCTGCATTACATGGTATTGGAGGAATATGCATCAATTTGAAACACCTTTCAGATCCTTTCTTTCTGGACCTTCAATGTCGGGTAAAACAACACTATTAACGAAAAAATTCAAAACCATGATCACCTTTTTTTAGAGAATCCGAAAAATATCTATTATTGCTATAGTGTATGGCAAGAATCCTATGACAAAATAAAGAGTATTGCACCAAGCATAAAATTCATAAAAGGACAGGACGATTTTAGTAGTATTGTGCCAAACTCATGGCTGATTATTGAGGATTTGGCTGAATCTACTGAAGAATGGTCTTAGTAAATGCTATAATTATTCACGATCCAGTCACACCATGAAAAAATTTCCGTAACTGTTGTGGTCCATAATCTTTTTCATACAGAGTAAATGTATGAGAACATTTCCTATGAATTACAACTATATTATCTAGAGTTGTTCAAAATTCAAGTTATCTTATAATTCTAAACAAGCAAATCTACCCTGGCAAACCAAAACTTTCAAAATGACGTTAATTTATATTTAACGTCCTCATCGATTCTTGTCCAATGTTAGCCCTAGAAAAATTCATTATAGTGACAATTTTGACTCTTTTTCTTCAAAAATGTTCTATTGAAAAGGTGGGAAGAAAAAAAAATTAATTTATGTGATGCTGTTCGAATCAATAGAACAAGATATATTTCTGAAAAGGGAAATTGCTCGCGGTCCACTGAACGTTTAAAAGTGTCAAAAGTCTTGGAAATTAAACCTATAACGTATCGTTTTCGTAGTCTGAAAGATGATGAGATTCTTGGTGGTTTTTATGTTTATAAATTGCAAAAGGTTGGGAATAGTGGAGTGTACCAAATTGTTTAAAAGCTATTAAAGACACAAACTCAACAGGGCAAGCGATAGTTGCTTGTTCGCTGGATAGGGTCAAGCTCTTATTTTGATTCTTGGATACCTGCTGAGGACCTTCATAATGTTTAATGATTTTTATATGGAATTCATGTCCAATATTTCTGATCCATTCTATGACGATTTGAATAAACCAAAGCCATTTTTAGACAAAATTTCCCCTGCCATTAATTTGAGGGAAGGTATGAAGTTGCTCTTGTAGATTGCATTCTAAAAAATACGATATCCTAAGAAAGGATCCTACAAATAATGTAAAAATTAGACAACATGATTGGCTACTCCTTAGCGATCAACATATAATTGAATAGGTTAATTCATATACATATCCCTTCATCATATTATCATTAAAGGAGTTTGGTAGCATGAATGATTTGTGTCGTTCTGTCAAAAGAAGAATTTATGCTCGTAAAAATGGTGCCTTTCAATTCAAATGTCATATGGAAGAGGGCAAGATCTACATTAGTTCACCCATTGACAACGAAAATGTTATTCTCAATAATAATCTAAGAGATATTCTTGGTTTTAAACATAATATAATCAATGGTAGAAGTGCTCGGAGCGCTAATGGAATTGACTCATTTTTGCAGGGTATCCACCCACATTCTTCTCGGACAATTTGTATTTCTTTACGCATCCTTCGACAAGAGATGAAGAGTTGGTAAAGCCAACGTTCTCCTCCTACGTGTTCCTGAACAAAAAACCTCTAGTGAACATATTCACCAACACAATATAAAGCACCTTCTATACATTCCAGTCAGCACTTCGTATTTGGAGCTCTTTCAGAAAACATTAAGAAGCAAATTGGACGATTCTTTAGCAATAACAAAAGGATTGGCAGAGATTAAATGTCCTTTTCGACCCATTTAGTGACATGGCTAATAGAAGTCATTTTGTATGTCCTGAAATTGATGGCTATTTTGCTACTCTTGGACGCCGACAGTGGGATCATGGAATGGATTTTTACGGGGGTCGATCGTCAATGTCCTGTTACGGTTTTTGCAATTGGTTTGGTAAGGTGTTTCGCTCTGCATTACCCCTGGCTAAAAATAATATTTCACCGGTTGCCACGGACTTTGTGTCCTCTACACTACATGGTTCGGGCTCTGCGAAGGATTTTAAAGAAAGTGTTTCACAAAATCTCAGGTCCATCACGCGCTCACTTGGCAAGAGATTGACATCACGACCAAGCGGAAAAAGGTTTAAAAAGGGTGTAACAGACCTCATCACTCATCAGTCTCATCCCAGCCAGGAGGCGTAAAGCATCTAAAAAGATAGTAAAAAGATTGAAAAAGGATTTCTTTTCCTAGATAATGGCATGTCTACCACAAAGAATCTCATCCTTCAGTGAACTCATCTCTTAATCTTTTCAACGCAGAAAATGTATATGTCAGTGTAAACACGGATACTATGAACAATTTTATCCGCAAGAACCGCTCTCTTAAAATGTCCATTTTTAAATTTATTCCAACAAATATTATTTAATAGATTTGACTTCAGTATTTATAGATTTACAGATCCTTGTTAAGAAATCCAACGATAAAAACCAAGTACGGCCGAGTGGTTATCCTATGAAAAGTGCGTACTACACAATTTATTTAGACAAATAAGTATTTACATAAATGGAACGTTGGTGAGCACGAGCAATAATCTTTCAAATTATGCAAAACATACACAATTCAGGTTGATGACTCCAATGTCTTACAATCTCTAGAGAGTTATGGGTATTGAATATGAAAACAAAACAAACACTGAGACAACCAATATTCTTAGAGATGTGACAACTAAATATTTGAATTTAGTTGGTAAACTAAGTCATGAGATATTTAACATACCTGAATGGTTGCCTCCCACTTTAAAGGTTGATACAGGGCTACAACTCGTACCGTCCAATTTTATTTTGCGAAAAGTACTTGGCATTGCACCCGATGTAACAGTATGTCACGTCAGCAATATTTCATGTACGAAAAAAGGCAAGTTATGAGTTCTGTGACTTTGGCAATTAAAAAAATTAAGAGCCTCTGGAAATAATATCAAAATGCTCGTTCCTCATGCAATCACGAATCAACGCAATATTGCTATGAGTACGCGTACATATACTGATTCATGAGTTATTAATAGTGAAATTCCTTCAAAACTTGCCATGACTTTTGTAAAAAGTGCATGCGCCGTTGGATCATTGGTAGATTCCCCGCATAAATTTGAACTGCTTGGACTTTCATCACTTGTATGTACAGTAAATGGAATTCCGCTCTACAATTTATCCTGTGATAAATCCTACAGGACCTTATATGAATTGACAATGCAATCCCTAGATCGAAATTCGAAATTATTCGAAAATGTTATAACTGAAGAAATGTTTGTGAAAACTCATGGTATCATTGCACTCGATTTGTCCGGTACTCAAGACACGAGCATTGTCTGAACTGGTACTGTACGTTTAGAATGATTTTCTTCATGGAACTAAACCTGAAACTGATTTTCTGCATTGAACTTGTCGTGTTCTGATTTTTTGTTTTTGAAACTTAATTTATCATTACATACTAGTAGGTTAACCTAACCTCATCAGTACACAAGAATCAGATTAAGGTTAACCAATCAGTACACAACAAGATCCATGAAGAGAATCAGTTTCGTCAAGAGAAAAATCAACATACGACACATCTTATGAGCAAGAAAAAACAGCGCCCAACACGTTCCACGAAAAAATAAAATCAACATGCGATAAGCATCAAAAAATAAAATCAATGTATGAGTTTCTTGAAGAGACAAAAACTCAGTATTCGATTTTCACGAAGAGAAAAATCAACATGCGGCAAGCTTAACGGGCAAAAATCAGCACTCAACAAACTCCATTAACATAAATCAGCACGCAAGAAGTTCCGTGAAAGAAATGAGCTTCATGAGAAGAGTCAATGTACGAGTATCACGAGGAGAAAAATCAACATGCAATAAGTTTCACGAACAAAAATCAGCACTCAACAAGGTCAATGAACAAAAATCAGTAGGTAACAAGTCCCATGAACAAAATCAGTTTCGAGAGGAGAAAAAAATCAATGTACAAACTTCATGAAGAGAAAAAACAGCATGCAACAAAGTTTTGCAAACAGAAATCGGCACGCAATAAGTTCCATGAACAAAAATCAGCACGCAAAAAGTTCCATTAGAAAATAAGCTTCAAAATGAAAAAAAAGTCAATGTACAAATTTCACAAAGAAAAAACAACATGCAATAAAGATTCGCAAACAGAAATCGGTACGCAATAAGTATCATGAACAAAATCAGCATGCAAAAAGTTCCATATAAAAATGAGTTTCACAATGAGAAAAAAAATCAATATACAAATTTCACGAAGAAAAACAACATACAACAAGTTTCGAGAACAAAAATCGGTACGCAGCAAGTCCCATGAACGAAAATCAGCACGCAACTAGTTTCATGAGAAAATAAGTTCCACGACCAGACAATCAATGTATAATTTTTACGGAGAAAAAAAAATTAATGTGCAAGTTTCACAACGAAAAATATCATCATGTGACAAGGTTGACGAACAAAAATCAACATGCAACAAGTTCCACGAACAAAAAAAAAATCCGCACGCCTCATGTTCCATGAAGAAAATCAGTCTCACAAGGAGAAAAATCGATGTACATGTTTCACGAAGAGAAAAATGTAACACGTTTCACGAAGAAAAAAAACAGCATGCAACATGCTCCAAAGACAAAAAAAGCAGTACGCCCCAATTTCCTTGAACAAAATCCTTTCCATCAGGAAAATATAAATCAATGTCCGAGTTTCACGAAGGGAAACTTGGTCTTTTATTCAAAAACAAATTTTACGAATAAAGATCAGCATGCAAAAAGTTCCACGAACAAGAGTAAGCATGTCACAAGTTCCATGAATAAAATCGTCTGACGAGGAGAACAATCAATGTATAAGTTTCACTATAATAAAAATCAACATGCGAAAAGTTTCACAAACAAAATTCAGCAACCAACATGTTCCACGAAGAAAAAATCAGCATGCACTAAGTTCCATGAGTAAAATCAGTTTTGATGAGGAGAAAAAATCAATGTAAAAGTTTCACGAAAAGAAAAATCAACATGCGAGAGTTTTCATGAGCGAAAATCAGCACTCGACAAGTTCCATGAACATAATACAGCACGTGATAAGCTCCATGAACAGAATTACTTTCACGAGGAAAAAATCAATGCACTAGTTTCATGAACAGATAAATCAAAATGCGAGAGGTTTCACAAACAAAAATGAGCTCTCAACAAGTTCCACGAACATAAAACATGCGAAAGGTTTCAAGAACAATAATCAAAACTCGACAAGTTCCACGAACATAAAACAGCCTACAATAACCTCCATGAACAAAATCAGTTTCACGAGGAGAAAAAAGTTTCACGAAGAAAAAAAAACCACATGCGACAAGTTTCACGAATAAAAATCAGCACTCAGAAACTTCCCTAAACAAAAATTTAACTCGCGTTAAGATCCATTAACAAAATAAGTATCACCAGGAGAAAAAGTTTCACGAAGAGATAAAACAACACGCAATAAGTTTCAAGGACAAAAAATCGTTATGCAAGAAGTTTGCGGAAAAAAATCAACACAACGTGTTCACTTGAGCGAAATCAGTTTCACGAGGAGAAAAATCGAAGTACAAGTTTCGCGAAAAGAAAAATTAACATGCAACACGATCCACAAAACAGAATAAAAGGATGTAACAAGTTCCATGAGTAAAATCAGTTTTACGAGGAGAAAAATCAATGTAAGAGGCTCGTGAAGAGAAAAATCAGCATGTAACAAGTTTCACAACCAAAAATCAGCACGCAGCAAGTTCCACGAATAAAATTCAACTGGCGACAAATTGCATGAACAAAATAAGTTTCACGGGAGGAGGGGTCAAATCAATGTACAAGCTTTGTGAAGAGAAAAACCAACATGCAACAAGTTTCAGGAGCGAAAAATCATCACGAAACAAGTTTCATGAAGATAATCAATTTTACGAAGAGAAAAATTAATGTCCTAGTTTCAAGAAGAGAAAAAACAAGCTGCAACAAGTTTTGGGAGCAAAAATCGGTACGGAGCTATTTCCACGAGAAAAAATCAGCACGGATTTCCTAACCAGTCTGGTTAGGTTAGGTTAGTTCTGTGAACGAAATCAGTTTCACGAGGAGAAGAAGTAATGTACAAGTTTCACGAAGAGAAAAAAATACATGCAACTTATCTCATAGGCCAAAAAAAACAGCAGGCAAAAGTTCCATGAATAAAATCAGTTTCACGAGGAGAGAAATCAATGTACGAGTTTTACGAAGAGAAAAATCAACATGTAACATATTTCAAGAATAAAAATCGGCACTCAACAAATTCCACGAGCATAAATCAGTACACATGTTCCTTGAAGAAAATCAGTTTCATGAGGAGGAATAAGTTTCACGAAGAGAAAAATTAGCTTGCAACAAGTTCAACGATCAAAACTCACAATACAAGTTCCACGAATAAAAGTCAGCATGATACAAGCTCCATGAACACAGCATGGGCCTCTGTTGAATTGCTTGCTAGGGTCCTCCGATGGTTATTTTAGGAGCCTCCGTTGGAATTGCTTGCTAGGGGAACCTCCGGTTGAATTGGATGCTAGGGCCCTATTGAATTGGATGCCTGGGCTCCATTTAAAATGAATGATAGGGTCCTCTGATGGTTGGGTTAGAAAGAGTCCCATTGGAGATGCTCGCAAGGGGGTACCGGTTTAATGGGGTGCTAGGGTCCTCCGGTGGTTAGGAAAGGGTGGAGAATTCATTGAAATTACACACTAGAGCCCAAGGCCCGCAAAAAACTTGAATCAATGGGTTTAATGAATGATTTTTAACGAGAAATATCCAAATGATGTCTTAGGAATGATGAAGGGGGGGGGTCAGAAGGGTGCCGCAGAGTGATAATAGTCTAATATTGTGACATGAGTCGCTTGGAGTAACTATTTCTTACAATGAAAATTCGAGTTCCCGCTGTTAAAGTAAAAACAGGGTTTAATTTCGATTCAGCAGGTTATTTTTGCTGGGAAAAGTTGGGAATGTCCTATAGAGGGGGTGAGAGCTGGTGCCACGTGGCGGATGGAGGGGGATATAATGTCAGGGTGGTGTGGGAGTGTTTTCAAGGTTATTATGAATGGCTTGGGTTGCGATACGCTTGAATCAAAGGGTAGAATGTGTAATTTTTAACGAGAAATGTCTGAAAATATGTCTTAGGAACGATAAAGGGGTGCCAGAGGGGTGTTGCAGAGTAGTAATAGTTTTTTTTATTGTGGCATGAATTGCTTGGATTGTCACGTTCTATCATTGAAATGCCAAGTTCCGCTTTTCAACTAATAAAACACTGTTTAATGTCGTTCATTAGCTTATTTCCGGAGCAAAAAGGTTGAAAATGTCCTAGGGAAGTGATGATGACTGGTGTCGTGTGGATGACAGACCTGTAATATCGTTATGGCGGGGTGTCTTTCGATGCTTATTATCATAAGCTTGATCTGCAAAAACCTGAATCATCCGTTAGAAGCATAATTTTTAACAAGGAATGTCTTGAAAAGTGTATTGGGGGAAATGGAGCGCTGTCAGAGGGGGTGCGACAGAGCAGTAATAGTTTGGTATTGTGGCATGAATGGTCTGGAGTACCACTCTCTAGCGAACAAATGGGTGACTTCTCAGATTTCAAAAATATACTGTTTAATTCGATCTATTAGCTCATTTTTGGAGCAAAAATGTTGAAAATGTCTTAGGGGGTTTGAGGGTCTAGTGCCACATGGATGATGGAGGGAGGCGTGACGCCTTGGTGGTGTGGAGTTTTATGGGGGACCATGATAAGCCTGGGTTGTAACAACTTGAATAACGTGATTTAAATGCATAGTTTTTTATTTATGAAATAACTGAAAAGAAGGCTTAGGAATGATGACGTGATGTCAGGGGGGGTAGTCATGTACTGTCATTGTGGAGTAAATTAACTGCAGTATCATGTTCAACTGCTTAAAAGTTAAGGTGGAGGCGTTAAGGAATTTTTTCCATGGAAGAGGGCGAAAATCTAACACTTACTCAAAGAAACGGTGCATTTCGTTAAAAGGCCTTCAAAGATATCTCTTAGTAAGGTTTAAATGTACCATTAATATCAGCTCGTCCCTGGACGGGAGGGTGCCACATGAATGATGAAGGGGGGATGATGCCATGGTAGTGTGGAGTGTTTCGTGGGACATCATGATAGGCTCGGGTTGCAAAAACTTGTATCAAGGGATTTAAACACATGAATTTTATTACGAAATAACAGAAAAGTATCTTAGGAATGATGATGGGGGAGGGTTCAGTTAAACGGCTCAGCTGCACGGTTATAAACATGGGCTTGGCTTGCAAAACTTGAATCACGGGATTTAAAGACATAAGTTTTTATAGGAAATGAAAAGATGTTTTGGGGTAGTTGTGGCGATGTCAGAGGGGTGATGTATGCCATCCATAGTTTACCAAGGTGGTATGCATTGCCTTGGACTAGTATACTCTAGAGCTTAAAGATAAGGTGGGAGGCGTTAAATGAATTTTTCGGTAGAGTGGGAGTGAAATCTAACATTCCTATCTAAGATATGATCCATTTTGTTAAAAAAGCTCTTAATATAGCATAAATCTAACTCTATTATCAAGGTGCCCTCCTCAGGAAGTACTTGGTTCGACCCCTTTCCCCTCCATCCTTTTTTAATTTATATATATTATTGTTTATATTTTATGACTTGGTAGGTCTTTTCATGTCTTGTGTTTCTTTTCGTGTTGTTCTGTGTCAAAACGCTGTATTTTTGTTAAGGGCTCTCAGAAATGCTTCAATAATGCCTAAAAATTGCATCTAATATCAAGCTCCCCTCCTCTGGAACTAGTTACTTAGACCCCAAATCTTTCTATAATATATGAATCTTTTGCATATACTCTGATAACTCTTTTTCACCCTTTATTTTTTGTTTGTCATGTTTTTTATGTGTTTTTCTGCTTTTAATATTGTTTGTAATTTTTTTTCAAATAATAGAACCTTTATTTACAAAGTCTGCGTTTTTAAGAATTATTGTTTTGGACTATCAATGTGATTATACAATTTAAGCACTCCCTAGTCTTTTATTACTAAAAAAAAACTTGAGAGTGATTGTCTTCGAGAGCTTGCCAAATTTTGACAGTAACACGTCCTACTAACGTGTGCAAAAAATGAGGAATCTCCGGTGACGCGCAATAGGTTTATTTTGGAATATAATGAGTAGGACAGAGTATTAGGAATAGCTTGTTGGCCCTCTTGGTTAGGGCACAAATCCGTTAGAAGGGAATGACCTTTCGAGTCCTGAGGGGGTCAAGAACTATAGAAAAAAGAAACAACAAAAGAATGAAAGAAAGAAAACTGTGTTGAGCATTTTGAGCAAACAATAAATTGTCAAAAAAAAGCATTACGTGACAGTGATGCGCAATCCTTACGCAATGTGTGTGTTCTCGTTATGTTAAAAGCGGGGATTCTCCCATGGGTTCCTAACACAACCTTACATAAAATTGCGTCATCCATATTGAACCTGACTGTTTGAAACAATGTAAGTCGTGTGACGTCATTGGAGTCTAGAGGAGTGTGTCATTGGAGTCTTGCCAACCGTGTTCCCTTTGATAGAACCGATGACCGTGTTACACAGGTGCAAGGAATTATGAGCGATACTTGTACACCCCCTATGGGACCAAGGAATCCTGGACATCTCCCAAAAAACAATGTGCTAAAAGTGGCAGTTGCTAAGGGGAAATATTGGGCATGTTCCATAATGACTGTCTGAGGTTTTTTAATAAAAAAAACAACATGGGGTAACAGAAACAGGGGTGTTAATACACATTGGCTTGTAGCTCCATTTATTATCAAAGATATCCAAAACCAACAACCAATAATCACATTCAACAAAAAAGCAACAAACATAACCAGCAATCAACAATCACATCCAACAATCATAACCAACAATCATAAACAACAAACAGCAAACATAGCCAAAAAACCACATAACTAGCAACAACAACCTTCAAACATAACTAACAATCATAACCAACAACCAATAATCATAGCCATTAATCCTAACCAACAAACAACAAACATAACCAACAAACCACGTAGCCAGCAACAACAAACATCAAACATAACTAACAATCATAACCAACAAACAACAAAAATAACCAACAAGCATAACCAACAACAAAAACCAACACCCATATCCAAAACTAACAAACATAACCAACAAGCAACAACCAGCAAACAACAAACATCAAACAAAACCAACAAACCACATAACTAGCAACAAAAACCTTCAAACATAACTAACAATCATAACCAACAACCAATAATCATAGCCATCAATCCTAACCAACAAAAAACAAACATAACCAACAAACCACATAACCAGCAACAACAAACATCAATCATAACTAACAATCATAACCAACAACTAACAAAAATATTCAATAACCATAACCAACAACAAAAACCAACACCCATATCCAAAACTAACAAACATAACCAACAAGCAACAACCAGCAAACAACAAACATAACCAGCAAACATAACTAACAATCATAACCAACAACCATTAATCATAGCCATCAATCATCAACCAACAAACACAACCTACAAGCATAATTAACAACCAAAACAAACACCAATATCCAAAACTAAAAAACATAACCAACAACCAACAAACATAACCAATAATCATAACCAACAACCAAGAAACATAACCATCAAGCAACAACCATATCCAACAAACATAACCAACAATCAACTATCATTATCGACAACTATTAATCATAACCAACAACCAACAATAACATCCAATTTCAATTTCCCTATAGATGTCGTGACGTCAGACGGCCTGCTGTCGGAATTCTAAGGAAAAAGGGATATGGACGTTGTAGAAACTCAATGCTAATTTCCCTATGTTAATCTGCTATCTGACTCACAGGAGTACCTACGGCCCCATTACTCTTGATTTCATTTTCGCTGAGTTATGGCTTTAGTTTTGAAAATGTAATTCCTGTTATTTCAATGGAATTTTAAGCCATATCTGGTATTTTCCTAAATTTAAGAAATGGATTTAAACATCTTTAAGACCTTGAAAATTAGGATTGAGCAATGGCATGAGGGTCAATAGACCTTTACTATGCCTCATTTGAGCAATAGAACTATTTTGCAAGGTATCACTTAAATGACAGAAATATTATTAAAGGTCAGTGCCCTCTACTTTTATTGCTACTAAAACTCACTGCAGCACCAAGCCACCTGAGATCAACACATCTACGCACTCTTCTCCATTCCAATCTATTCAAGCCCTCTTATTCACAACCTTCCAAGAAGTTCCTATCTCCTTTATATCTTTTCTTAAGACATACTCCCACCCCATTTGGAGACGACCTGCTTTCCGCTTGGCCTCAAACGCTTGGCCAACAGGGGCAATATACTAAGAAAACAGTCTAATGCCTATATAATTCCTTTTTTTGAAAAGCGCTTTTTTAATTCTTATTTTTTTTGTAAATCGTTTTCTTTCCTAATCTTAGCATACCACATCATTAAATTAAGTGCATCGGAGAATCTTATTACAGTGGATTCAAGCTTTTATCTACAAAAATATGGAATTGTGCTTTTTTAGAAGAAAGAACGCGACTAAGTGTGTATTTGTTAGTTATTTTTCTCCCAGGGATGACTGTATGAAACTAATAACCCTGGAAAAACGGATTCGGGAAGAAATTAAAAGCTCTAGTACCCTCTAAGTAGCCAAAGAGATTATGATAAAGGAAAATATAGTTTTTTGAGCTATTAAGTGGCACCAACCACAACTTGGACGCAAAGAGGACCAAGTTGCTTTTGTCTCTGAGTTGCTTATTTATTGCTAAAAATACCTAGAGTGATTGTCTCCGAAAGCTTGCCAAGTTTTGACAGTAACACTTCTACTAACGTGGGCAAAAAATGGGGAATCTCAGGTGACGCGCAATAGGTTTATTTTAAAATATAATGAGTAGGATAGAATATTAGGAATGCCTTGTTGGTCCTCTCGGTCAGGGCACAAATCCATTTGGGAATGACCTTTAGAGTCCTGGTGGGGTCAAGAACTATAGAAAAAAGAAATAACTAAAGAATGAAAGAAAGAAAATTGTGTTGAGCGTTTTGAGCGAACAATAAAATGTAAAAAAAAGTATTACGTGACAGTGATGCACAATCCTCACGCAAGGTGTGTATTCTCGTTATGTTAAAAGCGGGAATTCTCCCATGGGTTCCTGACGCAAGCTTACATAAAATTGCGTCATCCATATTGGACCTGAGCGTTTGAAAACCAACCCAACAAGTATAGATGTTTTAATCTCAGGTGGCTTGGATGTTATTGTTGGTTGTTGGTTATGATTAATGGTTGTCGGTTATGATTGTTCATTGTTGGTTATGTTTGTTAGATATGGCTGTTGCTTGATGGTTATGTTTGTTAGATATGGCTGTAGCTTCATGGTTATGTTTGTTGGTTGTTGGTTATAACTATTGGTTATGTTTGTTGGTTGATGATTGATGGTTATGATTAATGGTTGTTGGTTATGATTGTTAGTTATGTTTGCTGGTTATGTGGTTTGTTGGTTATGTTTGTTGTTTGCTGGTTGTTGCTTGTTGAATATGTTTGTTTGTTTTTGTGCTTGTTGAATATGTTTGTTTGTTTATGTGCTTGTGGTTATGTTTTATTATGTGATTGTTGATTGCTGGTTATGTTTGTTGCTTGTTTGTTGGATGTGATTGTTGGTTGTTCGTTTTGAATCTGTCTGATCGGAGATATTACTATATTACTACAAAGGGCTACCCCATCTTCTGCCCCTCACAAGTTACAGTAAAGCATTTTAATACTGTAAAAATGACTTTTATTCCAATTTATCGGCCTTTTTGATTCAGCAATCGTTCTTAAAGGATTGGGACAAAATATCTATCTTTTTGTTTACATGATGAGTATAAAAGCGACAGAATAAATGACCAACAAGCAACAATCATTCATAACATACTAGAAAGATTTAGCTCTAATCCAAGAAGATTGGTGGTGAAATTATTGGATGATTTAATCAACACAGAAATTCAAAGATAAAACAGAACTTGGGGACAACATAAGGTTTAATGAACTGTCGATATAACCTCAGCCCCCCTCTGTCACAGAATACGTATCTCCCCTCCCAACCTCCCCAAAAAAAATTTGGCTGCCTACGCCGAAAAACAGTTACCACCCATGCGTTCGTAGTTACGGGCGATTTCAATCAAACTCACAAACAATGGGTGTCCGGCACGCTCAACTTGCAGCAAGTTGTGGATATTCCCACCCAACACAGCAGTAGTACACTGGATCGCATACTTATCAACCTTTTTGACTATTATCTCACTCACCGTTCCCTCGGTCCACTACAAAGCTCCCATCACTTCATTATTCTGTGGCAAGCTAAGACTGCTTTACACAGACCAAAGAAGAAGAAGTTTACGACTAGACCGATACGATAAGACTCGATTTGTTCATTACCAGATATCAATCTCAAAGTCGAGTCAGTAAATTCACTACTCCTGCAGAAATTGCATGAACATTTCCCCACTAAAACAGTTGTGGTAAGCAACAGCGACAAGTCTTCGATAACGAAGGAACTTAAAACCCTAGTCATGATCTGCTGCAAGCTGCATGCGAGTGGTCAAACCATTCTGTGAAGAAACTCCGAAACCACATTGTGAAAGTTAACAGGGCGGTTCAGAAAGCATATGTTCACGATAAAACGTCACCACTTCTGCCGACTGATCCCCACAAATGACACTCACAGGTCAAAGCGGCTATCTGGTAAGACTGTTAGTAGTGACCTGAAGGTACAAAAAGACGACGGCACTTTTCTATCGTCAGCCGAAGTAAACAAATTCTTCTCCAATATATGTGACTTACTCACCACTCACTGAAACAGATGTAGAAAGTCTCACAGCTGACCTTTCGGACTACCAGATTGCTGAGATACCTGAATATACAGTTTGCAGGGAACTGCAGAAGTTAAAACAGAACTCTGCTCTATATTCCGGAGAACCACCAGTTAAACTTCTAACTGAATATACACCATTCCTGGTTAAACCTTTGGCGTCAGTAATAAACCAGGGCTTCAGAGATCAAATCTTGCCTCAAATATAGAAGAGAGCAAATGTCCGGGCTATACATAATCAAGTCATATCTTCTTCATATACCGGAGAGCTACCAGTCAAACTTCTAATTGAATATGCACCATTCCTGGCTAAACCTTAGGCTTGAGTAATAAATCAGTACTTCAGGGATCAAATCTTGCCTCAAACATGGAAGAAAGCATATGTCCAGGTTATACAAAAAGTGAAGTATCCGAAATCATGTGAACAACTCAGTCCAATTCAATAACTCCGAGTCTCACCATGGTCACTTAATCTTTTATATATCGTGAACAGACGCAAATCAGCCCTTCCTTAGACCCTTTCCAGTATGGGTGTTTGAAAGGAAGGAACCCAACTCATAACCTTGTGCGTCTGTATCATCTGATAACTGAATGGACAGACAGGAGAAAAACTATGGTAGACCCCTGCTAGCTGACTATCGCAAAAACGTTCTATTTAAGCCGCCATATCACTACTGTACAAAACCTGAAACAAGTGGGGACTAGAAAACAAAGTCTGCTGTTGATAAACGATTTCCTCAGAGGCCGTCACCAGAGTGTATTTGTACTTCTTGCTGGAGATCTCAACTCTGAATGGGCTGACATAACGTGTGGTGCTCTCCAAGGCACCAAGCTGGCTACCTTACTGTTCTTGGCTGTGATCAAATACGTTTTCGTTGACTTTTATAAACGCTTTAAATACGTCGATGATTTGTCCACATAGCTCAAATTTCTCGTGGATAAATCCCAAGCAATACCCCAGTTCCAAGGTGAATTGAAAGACAGTTTCACTGATCAGTGCAGGAATAATGGACTTAAGTAAATGGACTAATGTCAATAAAACAAAATGATGCGCTTTAATACGCTTAAAAGGGATGTAGCTTGTCCTGAACCCTGGTTTCCTACCACCACAACTGCATTTATTCTTGGTGTGACTTTCAGTACTAACTGCTCTTTCAGCTACCATGTTTTAACCTTGTGGATAGAGCTTGATAGAGTGGCGTATAATACACAAGTACCAGAATTCCATCCTCTTACGGAAATTAAAAAAATGGGAGGGAATTTTTTGGGGGATTAAACACCCCCCCACCCATTCACTATATTCATTTATGTTATTTTAGTTTGTTCATTTCCGTATATTTGGCTTGAAAATAGCCAGCCACCATTTTTCTCACCTCACCCTCCAACAGAAAGTATAGCATGCATATACAGGGCTTTCAGCAATTTTTTCTTCTTCATTTTTGGGCAAAGGAAGAGATTCTTTAAACAAAATTGAAGATGGTGTCCCACTCATTCCCTAGTCTGCTAAATAGGCATTCATGTAAACGATATTCCTGTTGGTATTACAATCATAGGCAGCGGAATAGAGCTGCCTAAGTAAAGAACAATGTTGGCACAATGTATTATTTATTTTTCGGACCAGGGTGCTTCGCATCGAAAATGTTTTAGGAAAATGAAAGGCCTAGTGCCCTTTTTAATAGTCAAAAGTGATTGAAGGGCAACTTACCCCTGTCTCACACCTAGCGTTTCCCCAAACACATCCAATCAAAATTTTGAGATATTTATTTTGTGCAGCATAATTGAAAACTCTTGAAATTGGTTCTTTGAGGATGACAACTCTCCCCCCCCTAACCCTAACGGCAAGGGTTGTAAGTTATACCCTGGGGGACATATAACGTTTTTACAAAAAAAATTGTCATAGAAACTTCGAAAACAGCTCATTCGATTGGGAATTGAAAGGGCTAATGCCCTTTTAATAGTCTAAACTGAATGGAGAGCAACTAACCCTACTCTCACGCCCACCATTTCCCCAAACACATCCAATAAAAATTTTCACAAAGCCATTTGGTTCAACGTAGTTGAAAGCTTCGAAAATTACATATTTGAGGATGACAAACCCCCCAGAGACCTCAGGGCAAAGGTTGTAAGTTATGCCCAGGGGGCATATAAGGTTTTTATGGATAGCGTTGTCGTACAAACTTTAAAATAGGCTCAATTAATTGGAAACTGAGAGGGCTAGTGTCCATTTTAATAGCTGAAAGTGATTAGAGGGTAACTAACCCCCCTCTCACGCCCACCATTTCCCCAAACACATCCAATAAAATTTTCACAAAGCCATTTTGTTCAACATAGTTGAAAGTTCTGGAAATTAGGTCTTTGAGGATGACACTACCCCAAAGCCCTCAGGGCTAAGGATGTAGGTTATGCCCTGGGTGCATATAAGATTTTTATTGAAATCTTTGTCCTCAGAGCCCACAGTGCCAAAGTTGTAAGTTATACCATCAGGACATATAATGTTTTATATAAAGTTTTGTCGTAAAAACTTCAAAAAGGACTCATTCAATTATGAATTGAGAGGGTTAGTGTCCTTATTAATAGTCAAAAGTGATCAGAGCGCGAATACCCCCCCCCCCCCCAACGCCTATCATTTTCACAAACACTTCCGATCTCCATTTTGATATAACCATTTTGTTGAACGTAGTTGAAGGGTCGTGAAACTATGTTTTTTAGTATGAAAACCCCCCTCAAAGCCCTCAGTGCCAAAGTTGTAAGTTATACCATCAGGACATATAATGTTTTATATAAAGTTTTGTCGTAAAAACTTTAAAAAGGGCTCTTTCAATTAGAAATTGAGAGGGCTATTGCCTTTTTAATAGTCGAAAGTAATCAGAGGGAGAATCACCTCCCCCCCCCCAGGCCCATCAATTCCGCAAACATTTCCTACCAACGTTTTGATATGGCCCTTTTGTTCAACGTAGTTGAAAGGTCTGGAAATTATGTCGTTCAGGATGACAACCCTCCCCCCCATAGCCCACAGGATAAGTTAGGGTCGTAAGTTATGCCCTTGGGGCATATATGGTTTTGACAGAAAGTTTTGTCGTAGATGCTTCAAAAAGGGCTCATTCGACTGGAAATTGAGAGACTAGTGCCTTTTTTATTAGTCGATCGTGATCAGACCCCTCCCACGCTCATTTTTTCTTAAAGTCACCCAATCAAAATTTTGAGAGCCATTTTGTTCAGCATAGTTGAAAATATAATAAATACGTCTTTGAGGATGACTTAATCCCTCACAGTTCCCGGGGGAATGGTTGCAAGCTATGAACTTTGCCCATTATTTACATATAGTATTCGTTAATGGAAAGTACACAGAAGTTTTCAGGGGAATTTTTTCTGGTGGTGGTGGTGGGGGGGGGGTCAGAGGAGGGGTTTACGGGGGAGGATCTTTTCATGAAGGATGTTCCTTGGGGGAAGAGACATTTCTATAAAAGGAGCGTCAAATGTCCCACAATTATTTAAAAAATGATCAGAAATTAAATCTAAAAAAACAATTTTTTAAACTGAAAATAAGGAGCAACATTAAAACTTAAAACGAACAGAATTTATTACGTATATGAGGGGGTTCAACCCCAAGTCAATACCTCGCTCTTTAGACTAAGCTTTTTTTTGGTACTTTCAAAAGAGATATGTATTCTAATTAACCGGCCTTTGTCATTCAGGGGTTTTTGATTCGAACAAAATTCGAACTTTAGCGTAATGAGTGAGGAATTGACAAGGGGGCGAACTCCCTTATATACGCAATAAAAACATACGATTATAGAAGTTCGCTAAGTAAGTTAATTCGTAAGTTATGTCAGAACAAAATTTCGAGAAAGCCATTTAGCCAAAAAAGACAATTAATATGCAAATTTCGTTTTAATTATTCATATACAGTGAGAGAAAATCTAAGCTGTATTAATTCAAAAACGTTCAGGAAATAAACAAAAAAAAACAAGTTTTTTTTATCTGAAAGTAAGGAGTGACATTAAAACTTAAAACGAACAGTAAATATTCTGTATATGAAAGAGGCCTGTACCCTCCACAACGCCTCGCTCTTTATGCTAAATCTTGACTTTGTATCACAACTTTGTTTTTTGAAACAATAAAAAACATTAGCGTAAAGAGCAATACGCTGAGGAGGGGACAGCCCCTCTCATATACGGAATAATTTCTGGTTGTTTTACGTTTTAATGTCGCTCCTTACTTTCAGTTAAAAAAAATTTTTTTTTTTTAATCATAGGCAGCGCAATAGCGCTGCCTAAGTAAAGAACGATGTTGCCACAATGTATTATTTTTTTGTCTCCATACCCGGGAACTTCGTATCGAAGGAGTTGTCGTAGAAACTTCAAAAAGGGCTCATTGGATTGGAAATTGGAGTGGCTAGTGACCTTTTCAATAGTCGAAAGTGATTGGAGGGTAACTAGTCCTCCCCACGCCAATTATTCCCCCAAATACATCCAATCAAAATTTTGCGATAGACATTTTGTTTAGCGTAGTTGACTTCCAGATAGAAAGTATGTTTTGAGGAGGAAACTCCTCCAAAACCCTCAGGGCAAAGGTTTTAATTTATGCCCTGAGGGCATATAAGAACGATGTTGGCACAATGTATCATTTATTTAATTTTTTTCCTGTAGAGCAGGGCACTTCGTATCAAAGAAGTTGTCTTAAAAAGGTTTTTATAGAAGGTGTTGTCGAAGAAACTTCAAAAAAGGCTCATTCGATTGGAAAGGGCTAGTGTCCTTTTTAATAGTCGAAAGTGGTTGGAGGGCAACTAACCCCCCTCTCACGCCCATCTTTCCCCTAATCACATCCAATCAAAATTTTGAGATAGCCATTTTATTCAACGTAGTTTTAAGTTCTGTAAATTAGGTCGTTGAGGATAACAAGCCCCTTACAGCCCTCAAGACAAGGGTTGTAAGTTAAGCGCTGGGGGCATATAAAGTTTTCATAGAACGCGTTGTCGTGGAAACTTCAAAAAGGGGCTCATTCGATTAGAAATTGAAATGGCTAGTGCCCTTTTTAATAGTCGGAAGTAATTAGAAGGCAACTAACATCCCTTCCACGCCCACTATTTCCCCAAACACATCCAATCAAAATTTTGAGATAGCCATTTTGTTCCACGCAGTTAAATTTCAGGAAATTATACCTTTGAGCAGGAAAGTCCCCCCATAGTCTTCATGGAAAGAGTTTTAAGTTACGCCCGGGGGATATATAAGTTTTTGTTGAAATCTTTGTGTAGAAACTTGAAAAAGGGCTCATTTGATTGGAAATTCAAAGGTCTAGTGTCCTTTTTAATAGTCGAAAGGGATTTGAGGGTAACTAGCTCCCCTCTCTCGCCCACCTTTATCCCCTAACACATCCAATCAAAATTTTTAGATAGTCATTTTGTTCAGTGTTGTGGATTTCCAGATGGAAATTATATTTTTGAGGAGGACACTCCCCCACAGCCCTCAGGGCAAGGGTTGTAAGTTATGCCCTGGGGGTGTATAAGGTTTTTATAGAAAGCGTCGTCGTAGAAACTTCAAAAAGGGCTAATTCAATTGGAAATTGAAATAGCTAGTGCCCTTTTTAATAATCGAAAGTGATTCGAAGGCAACTAACACCCCTTCCACGCCAACCATTTTCCCAAATATATCCAATTAAAATTTTTAGATAGCAATTTTGTTCGACGCAGCTTAAAGTTCTGGAAATTATACCTTTGAGCAGTACACTCCCCCCACAGTCTTCAGGTCAAGAGTTTTAAGTTACGCCCTGCGGACGTATAAGGTTTTTATTGAAATCTTTGTCGTAGAAACTTGAAAAGGGGCCCATTCGATTGGAAATTCAAAGGGCTAGTGCCCTTTTTAATAGTCGAAAGTGATTTGAGGGCAACTAGCCCCCCTCTCACGCCCACCTTTTCCCCAAACACGTCCAATCAAAATTTTTAGATAGCCATTTTATTGAACTTAGTTGAAAGTTTTGGAACTTAGAAATATGACAACTACCCTCAGAACCTTAGGGTAAGGGTTGTAACTTATACCCTGGGGGCACATAAGGTGTTTATAGGAAGTGTTGTCGTAGAAACTCAAAAAGAGCTCATTCGATTGGAAATTGAAAGGCCTAGTGCCCTTTTTAATTGTCGAAAGTGATTGGAAGGCTTGACATTTTTTTAGTAAAGATCGATGTATAATGTAGTATCGTATTTTTTGTTGTTGTTGTTGTTTAGACCAGGGCACTTTGTATCGAAGGAGTTGTCGTAGGAACTTCGAAAAGGGCTCATTGAGATTAAATCAAAATGCACTGTGTTAATGCTAATTCCCAATAAGGCATCTCAGCAGTATCCCAAGAACGTCTGAGGATATTTATTCAAACTTTCGGGGCTGCTTCTGCTCTTAAATTTAACCAAATCAAAATAGCGTAAGTGTATCCAAGCTATCAGAGAAAGTAAACAGATATTTTTGCGAAGGGTATCAAGTTTCCCATGTCAGGTCAACTAAAGAAGGTATTAAACTATATTAAACACTACTATTTATGTCCCAATTTTTAAGAGGGTGTATATTGTTAAAAATTGCTGAAAATTTTTCTCCTGCATACAAATAGCAGGCCAAACTATAAATTCTTAAACAAACGAAAAGATTTAAATTTTTTCTCTCTCTGAAAACACCATGTATATATAAAACGAACAGAAATTAATTTTAAAGACTTTTTCCACAAAATAAGTTTTTCAAAGCAAAGTAAAGAACTACATTAAACCAAAAGTGAGTAAAAATAAAATCAAATAATCTACCAAGCGTGAAACTACCACAAATCAGCATCGATAAATAAATGAAACCCAAAACAAACAAAAATTATAATAAATAACCAAGTCAAACTCAAAACGAGCAGAAATGAACATAAGTTGGGCTCAAAACCCCTATGTCTTCCCTAGTCCAAAACATAATTTTTGCTTTACTGAAAAAATACAAATGAATGTGCATTGTCAGTTTAATATACATATACTGGTATTTAGTAATCAAAATGTTAATAATATTTGATTTGTTAAAGTTGTAAAAGTAAAAACCTTTATATTTTTTTCAGTACTATCTGTATGCCATCTATTGCATATTCAATGCTATTGTGTCTGAGTTTGAATCTTTGCTGGTAACTTGAAGAAGTTTTTCGATTATTTTGAGGTCTTTTCCTGTTGTTCTTTACCCTCTAAAGATAGATTTTTTGTCAAGTAGTGTTTGTATGACCTTCTCCAATTATTAGAATAAGCCCTTTTCCCTGGGGATTTTCACCAGCGCCATCTTTTTTCTCAGGTAGATTGGCACGCCATCTATATTATCAATTTTCATTACTTCTTATCGTTAAGAAGCGTTCTGGGAACTAGCAGAAGAGGGGAAGGAACCTCCCGCAAGCGATTTATTGTACCCGCCGTTGTTAAGTAACCCGTAAATTGCGGGGGACAGTTGAGGGGGTCCTTACACTTCCTTTGTTCCTAGGTTCCTACATTCTGCATGTATTCAGCATTCGACGCTGATGGCGTGGACCGCTGGAATGCTCGTTTATTGACCTGTTCTGAATTTTGTCCAAAACAGTATCGAAAAAGGCTTTTCGGCAGATATTATGAAGAAACATATGTCTAAATTTTTCACACTCGCCCAGGTTTCTGAAGCTAGGAAGCAAATCTTCCAGTTTTGCCATCCTGGAGAAATTCAGCGTAAGAGAGTGGATACAAATGCGTTTATTAATAGTGTCTCTGATATTATCGATACTATCGCAAAGTATGATGCTGATGATGTTGGTCTGCCAGTCTTTGTTATCTGCCACCTTGTGAAGTACCACTTATTCCTGCCGATGCTTTTTGTCTGTTGAGTTGCCGTGTAAACTCCTGTTTGTCTGAGCTACGCTCTTTGTCTGAGTGTGTGAGAACTCTCCTGCCTGGAACAATTGGATGTCATCCGTCGTTAATGCAAGAATGTACTGTCTCTTCAAAACCGACCGATGCAGTTATTCTAAAAAACCCACCTACTGACCTCAAAGATCCTATTGAGCACAAAGAGACCCTTGATACCCAGGGTGGTCATGATGGTATCTTAAGTGTGAGATCTGATCCTGTCAAGAGAAGGTGGGTAGTCCTTACCCGAAATAAAGCCTCAGCCGTCTCTCTCGCCACCGCTGCAACTAGTCAGCTAAACGTATCCACTCATGTCCTTAATCAAAAAGTGTTTGGCATTGCGAGTAACATCGCTGTTGATGGGCAAAATCAGAGCTTATTAGTATGATTCCCGGTCTCGTTGATGCAACTAAAACTGGAAGTTCTGGATCCTTCCGCCTTGAATTTCTAGACGATGCTGCCTTAGATAAAGCTATAAACGAGGGTTTGTGTTTGGGATCCGAGCTTTTTAAAATTAGACGTTTTCTGAAGTTACCTCCTAGATGTTACCGTTGTCAATCGCCGAACCACATTGTCGGAAATCGCCCATTCCGATCGATTAATCAAAATTGGTCACCGTGCGCTGCTGGACATTGTAACACATGTGATAATCCTTGCACTAAAACCCTAAATTGCGCGAACTGCGGGGGACAATATGTTTGCTATAGTCTCAGATGCCCAGTGTTAAAAAAAGCTCTGAGTAAGGATAAAGATGATTGCTAGTGGCAATAGATTTCGCTTTGTTTCACTTAATATTAACAGAACCAAAGACAAAGATATTCTTATTGATGAGCTTCTTGATTATGATATAGTTTACCTATAGAAACATTTTCTAATTAAAGCCGATACAAATTCTCCTAAAAGGTCACCTACCCACCATACGTTTGTACGTGAAGCTAAAAAAACGCGCGGTCGACCCTCTGGGTGCCTTGCAACTTTAGTTCGCCTCGCTAAGAAACGTGAGCTTGTTTTTTTCTGATCATAAGTTACTGGAAAAAAAAATTCGGTAATATGGTCCTCATCAATGTCTATATGCCATGCAATCGCAAGAACATTTCTTCCCTATGTGTCTTCGCGGGTTCTTGTAAGCGACTCAGGACACTTCTGCTAAGAGTGACCAATCTGGGATTAAATTGGCTTGTGGCTGGTGATATTAATGCCAATCTTCTGTTCCAATCTGAAAGAAGTGACCGGTTTTTTGATGCTTTGCCTAGTGGCTATCAGTTAGTCAATAAAGATAAACAGTCTACCTACGATCATAACCGTGATGGTTCTAGATCAAACCTTGATCAGATTATAGTTTCAAGGGGATATCTCGAGATTCCTCCTGTCATTGTTTAGGATGATAAAATTGAGGATGATCACTTGCCTTTAACTTGTGAAATTAAGTCGCCTGCTTTAATGGCTTAAAACCGTTTTTCTTACCATAATAAATGGTTTGATAAGCCAAATTGGAAACGAGAGAATTCTGAAGTTTATTTATATGTTCTTTGCTCGTTATTATCAAGCCTGAAAGTGCCTTTTCACCTTTTACAAACCTCTGTAAGGTCACCAACAGCTAAGATTGATTTAAATTGTTACTATTACCAGATCGTGCATTGTTTGAAGTCAGCTGCTTCAGTTTCAGTTCCTGTTGAACCTTTTAGATTTGGCACCAGAAAACCGTTATGGAATGTGTGCCCAGAAGTGAAAAAAGCTAAACACGCGAAGTTTTGGCTTCACCTTTGCATTGCTTGTTATCGGCCCAAGTCTGGTGAAGTATTTAAGCAAAATTCAAAGCGTCAGTTTAGATCTTCTTTGCGTCAAGCCCGCCTGAATGGTTTGGATGGCCCCTCGGATCAGAAGTCTTGGTCCAATGTAATTAATAGCAGCAAGTGTGTGCCTGCTACCGTTTCGATAATTAAAATCAGTGATTTTGTTGCTCATTTTATTCGTGTTACTTCTACATTTAATCATTTTATCCAGTCCTTGTTTTCTTCCTTATTGGATAATATTGTCCCTCGAGCTCTTCAGCAAGTCCATATATTGTCAATTTCTAGCGGTGATATCTATCAGGCTTGTAAGAGTGTTAAGAAATCAAGTGCTCCTGATATGAATGGTCTGCGTTACAATCACTTCACCATTAAGTGTCCATTATTGTTAACACATATTCAGCTCCTATTCCAGATGTGTTTAGCCCAGTTGTTAGTTCCATATAGTTTTGTTTCGGGAATCGTAGCACCCTTTCTAAAAAAGGGAAAGGACGCAGATCATTGTTCTAGTTATCGATCAAATACAGTTTCCTGCTTCAAGAACAAGCTGTTCCAGTATTCCGTATTGCCTGAAGCTTTGACTAAATGTGATTTTTCTGATTGTCAAGTTGGAATCAGAGCCAGTTTTGGTTGTTCTCAAGCCCATCATATACTTAGTCAGTTGCTAGTCTCGACAAAAATGCAAAAAAGGCCAATTTTTTTTGGCTCGGTTGATATTTCGGGCACTTTTGACAACGTTGTACATTCGCAAGCGCTTCACTGCTTAGTTAAAGCAGGAGTTAATTCTTCCGTAGTAAAAGTTCTTCAATATTGGTATTCCAATTCGTTGGTTTGGTTAAAATGGATGTCTGATATATCCGAGCCCATCTCAGTAAAGAAGGGAGCCAGGCCAGATGGTGTGCTATCTCCATATATTTTTAAAACTGTGTGTTTCTGTGAGTTTCTGTGTTTTAATAGTTCTAACCCTGCTCCTTCTTTACTTGTGGGTAAAATGCTACTCAAGTGTGTCTCAAAGTTGAAATGGCTTGGGATTACTTTTCTGATACACTTTCGACTACATGCTCGTCTCTGTTTGCTAGCGCTCTGCAGTGTATTCGATTCTCATATGGTAAAATCTCTCCTAATAGAGGGGGGTACAGCCGCCCAGGGTTATGTAAACTTTACCATAGTTTTTGCTATATATATATATATATATATATATATATATATATATATATATATATATAAACTACTATAGATTGCATAGATTTCATATATGTATAAAGACTCTGAGCATTTTACTATTTAGTATAACATAAGAGTATATTTAATATATATTTAAAGGTATATGAAAATGAGCTTAAGGCGCTGATTATTGAATCCAGATGAAGTAACGAGGGCAACTTTCCAATGCTCATTAAGACCTTTGCCTGGATGAGCACTCCCATAGTTTTGCCTCTTTGTTATTCTGGCCATTGCTAACAATTGTTTCTCAAGTCTAGATGTGTGACAATTGGTTTGCTTTATGCAAAAAGCTATTAGGCGAAATGTTCTGGTTTAGATTGGTGGGATTTAAACAATTTTGGAATCCATGATACGTGCTTGGCAGTCTTGCTGGCATCAAATGTACTTGACTATAATACATTTACAATTGGTCCTACAATGGCCGAATACTTGGCTATGAGTTCAAAACAATGAGTAAATGCTGCATTACTGGCTGTTGTATAAAGATGTGAAGCAACTTGTCTTGTAGCTGTGTTACTGTCTTTGGACAGAGAAAAGAGGGCATCTGTGATTTAATGAAGTTCGCATTGAAGATTCTTATGGTTTTATATTTCTCACTCCGCCTTGTTTGGAAGGTCTAGACATATTAGGAATCAACTTTCTCCACAATAAACTTTCTCTACGCAAGCTGATTATATCTTTTACAGTACTGATAATATTTTGTATTTCTGGAAGTGCATTAAGATCTTTAATCCCAAAATTCAATTTAGGTGAAGATCAATCGAAATATAATCCTTTAAGATATTTTCTCACAGACGTTTTGCATGCCTTCATCTTTTCCAGACATTGTAGCACAGTCATGAAAAAATAGATCAGCACATTTGTTTGGATCTATACAGGGCCGGCCTGAAGTGTGCGACGTTTGCAGCAGCACAATAGTTTGTTTTCGTTTTTTGTTCGGGGGGGGGGGGGGTCGACAGCCGCGTTCCTCCCCCAAAAGATTAGACATGTGCGCATCAATGATAAAAGGATCAAAAATAAATTATACAATCAACTTTAGGATTTGGGGCAACATTTGTATGTAAAATACTAATTTGAACTAAAAGTACTACTGTCAGGGATGAACCTGCTGGTTTTCTACTATACTGTTAATTCAAGTCTACAAGAGTCAATCACCAAAAACAATTAAATAGAAAAGTAAAACAATTACCTCAATAGCCCAATTTCTTATGATAAAGTTTTTGAAAGTGATTGCTGCAATTGTCCTAATTGTAATATCAAGATTGGAAGTTGAAATCAATTTCAGGAGATTCGTTGGATATTCTTTTTCCATTTCAAGGACCTTCTTAAGTTCTATGGCTAAAATAGAAATACAAAATCAACAAAAAATATGCCAATTTTGTTTAAATAGTATCAGCAAAGTTTAATATTAAACATAGCTCAAGGAATGACAACAATATAGTAAAAGTGAAAAGCATCTTACATTTATCTTTCTATTCCCTGAGCAGCCATATTCAGCTGTACAAATCTTAATCTAAAACCCAGCTACAAAATTTTCTAGCCTTGCCAGTAATAAGCTTTAACATATTCTCTATTAATTATTTTTTCCCAGAACAGCTTCGAGCAATTCCTTTAGAAGAGCCTTCAATGTGTTATTTTATTTTCTCCCAGAGCAACTTCAGCTGGAAGGGATGGTCCAAGCAACTTTGGAAGAGGCTCATTGTGTTGGAAATTGAAAGTTGTAGAGCTTTTTTCAAACAGTTTGTTGTAACAAACTGTAAGTAAGGAGCGACCTAGCTCAATAGTAACCAAAACTATAAAAACGGAATTTTTATACCAATAGATACATAGTTTCAAATATTAAGTTTCGTCAATTTTAGTCTTACGCATCAAAAGTTACGCGCCTGAGAAAATTTGCCTTATTTTTGAAAAAGGGGAAAACCTCCCCCAAAAATCATAGAGCTTTAATGAAAATCATACCACCAGATTCAGCGTATCAGAGAACCCTGTTATAGAAGTTTCAAGCTCCTATCTACAAAAATGTGGAATTTGTATTTTTTTTTTTTTTGCCAGAAGAAAGATCAAAAATTAATGTTTATGTGTTGTTTTTTTTTTTTTTAAGGGGTGTTAGTATCGACCAGTGGTAATAGAATATCGTGGGAGGGCTCATTCGAACGGAAATTAAAAGTTCTAGCGCCCTTTTTGAGTGACAAATAAAAATAAAGGGCAACTAGGCCCTTTCCAACACTCAATTTTTTTCCCAAAGTGACCCAATCAAAATTTTTAGATAGCCATTTTGTTCAGCATAGTCAAAAATATATAACTATGTCTTTGAGGATGACTTAATCCCCCATAGTCCAGGGGGAAAGGTCTGCAAGTTATGAACTTTGCCCAATGTTTACATATAATATTGGTTATTGGGAAATATTCAGAAGTTTTTAGGGGATTTTTTCTGGTAGTTGGAGGGAGGGAGATCGGTGGTGACGTGGAAGTATCTTTCCTTGGAGGAAATTTTGATGGGGGGATGGGATATTGCTATGAAGGGGGCGCTGGGTTTCCCGCCATTACTGAAAAAAACGATTAGAAAAAAAAACAACAACATTTTTTCAACTGAAAGTAAGGAGTAACATCAAAACTTACAATGAACAGAAATTATCAAGTATATGATTGGGTTCGCCCCCTATTCATTACTTCACTCTTTACGCTAAAGTTTTTCTGTAATTTTTTCAGAGCTATTTATTCTAATTAACGGCCTTTGTGATTAAGGGGTCTTTCTTAAAGAATTGGAAAAAAATTAAACTTTAGCTTAAAGAGCAAGGTATTGACTACTCCCCTAATATACGTAATAAAAATATACGAATACGGAAATTCGTTACGTAAGTTACGTCAGAACAAAATTTCGAGAAAGCCATTTAGCCAAAACAAAGTGAAATTAATATGCAAATTTCGATTTGATTATTCATGTACGGTGAGCCGAAATCAAAGCTGCATTAATTCAAAAACATTCAGAAACTAAATAAACAAATCATTTTTTTTAACCGAAAGTAAGGAGCAACATTAAAACTTAAAACGAACAGAAATTATTCTGTATATGAAAGGGGCTGTCCCCTCATCAACGCCCCGCTCTTTACGCTAAAGTTTGAGTCTGTCTCAAAACTTTATTTTTTAAAACAATAAAAAACTTTAGCGTTAAGCGCGAGGTTTTGAGGAGGAGAGAGCCCCTTTCATATACGGAATAATTTTTGTTCGTTTTAAGTTTTAATGTCTCTCCCTACTTTCAGTTAAAAAAAAACAACTTACTTTTGTATTTAATTAAGAATCAGAAGTAATTGGATAGGAACCATTCTTCTTCCTCGTCACTGTTTTATAACTGGTTCCCTATACCTCTACAGACATTCAGTCAAAATTTTGAGATAGATATTTTGTTCAAAATAGTTGAAACATCTCATATCTATGCTTCCAGGGATGAAACAACCCATACAGGCACAGTGACCATAAATAATGGCAATTGGTCATTATTTAAACATGAGCTTTATGATAGAAAAGGGAGCTTGTGTAACATTTCAGGAAAAGCTAAGGATATTAAGTTGAAACTTTCAGTAGAAAGCTAAACTAAATAAAAAAAACACTGTGTGCATCGATGTTGCCTTCATATGGAAGAGGCAGTCATAACAACTTTGGAGGTGGCTCGTAAAAGTTGGAATTGAAAGTTCTAGTTTCCTTCTAAGAGTCAAAACTGATTGGTGGGCAACCAGCCTTCTTCCCTTGTCCTTCTTTTCAAACCACCTTCCTTTACCATGCCCGGACATTCAATCAAATTTTAAAGATAGCTATTTTGTTTGTAAGAGTCAAAAGGCCAAATAAATATGTCTTCAGTTATGACATGATCCCCACTGGCCCTGGGGCTAGGGTTGTAAAAACGTAAATTTGAAATTATCTTAATAAGTGCAGGGATGCCACATGGTCAAGTCGCAAAAAATAGGGATTTAGGCTTTTTCCTGCTGTAGGTACAAATCATAGGTCTTACAAGTGGAATAGATCAGTTTTATCAAGTCTTCAGTGACAGCAACATTTTGCGCATGTCCTCCAAATCTGCCCAACCATACTATCACAAAGTTTTGCATTCAAACCTCGCTCAGTCATCAAAGCTCTTTCTTCACTGAGAATTCACCCGGAAAGGGATAAACCCCACTCAATACTGGCAGACCCGAGTGAAATCCTCCCTGCATCATGTAGTTCCACTCGTCCTCCATCCTTCCTGGCTCCGATGGAAGTCCAGATAACTGGACTAGCTTAAGCTCTTCAATGAAAATATCTTTTTGCATTGCAATGGATAACTTCTTGGCAAAATGTAATAAGCTGTGAGCAGAAACTGGCTTTGAAACTTCATCGGGATGCAAAAAAGTTAACGCTATGAAAAACTGCTTTGTGCTGATTTCATCAAGGGTCATCTTTCGGATATATAGTCCTAGAGCTTCAGTTAAAAAATAAGCGAACTTAGTTCGCCCAAAGAAAAAGTCTTTGACCATTGTATCCATAAACATTTAGTTTTCCATAAACATTTGCTATTCCGTCTGGGATTTCCTCGAATAATCAGACTCAATCATCTTCAGAGCCAACATAATTTATGCAACTGTTGGTTCATCCCAAACTTAATTATGCAACATAATTTATGCAACTGTTGGTTCATCCCAAAGATGCGTGGGCAGTTTTGCTTGCCAGTTCACTTCTCTCCATGGAAGATGCCACCAAGAGATGAAGCTGATTTGGCATTAGCTTTATGGTAAAATTCTTCTTAGGTTCAGCAGTTTTGCACTAAATCGTAGGAGTACTTACGGCAGACATGCAATCTATTGCAGAAAGAACAGAAGAAATAGAACAGATCTCCCAGAACAGCAGATCTCCCGGAAATTCCATTAATATTGCTTGCCTCTAGGAAACTCATTTAACCCAAAATCAACAAATTAAGTCTCTGGGATATACTATCCTGAGAAAGGATAGATCATCAGAGACAAAAGGAGGTGGAGTAGCTTTATTATTTAAAAATAATATTACATTATTTGGAATCAATTTTCCAAATTTTTCAAATGATGTTGATGCAATGGGTATCAGTTTTTGGCTGAATAATACAAAAACCTACAAAATAAGCTTTTATAACCCTAATGGCCAAACTACATATGCCATGGATTTCTTTAATTATATAAATAATTCTAATATGTTGAAAAATATCATTATTTGTGGAGATTTTAATGCCCACGGTCTTTTGTGGGGGAATAAACCAGCAAATAAAGCTGGTAAATTGATTGAGCATATGACTTCAAATAATAATGAATTAGCTGTTGCTACCCCTCCAAATCTGAATACATATTTCAACCCAAAGTGGCAGATTCTCCACAATTGACCTACAAATTGTGTCATTAAATATTTTGAATAAAATTTATATAAATAAAATTGATAGTCTATGTACTGACCACTTTGCTATAGTTTGCTCCCTAAATGAACCTGCTGAATCTATATCATATACTTCCAAATATATCAACACTAAAGCAAATTGGTCTATGTTCCAAAATAAGCTAAATGATGAAATTACAAGTTTCACCCAAAATTCATGCATTTCAAACACAACACACATGCTGAAGTATTGACATCTTTACTAATAAATACAGCTAATCATGCTATCCTCAACACAACACCCAAGAAAACCTTCCCTAAACACATTCCTAAAGCATGGTGGACAAATGAGTGCAAAAATAAATGGAGAATAAAAAAGGCAGCTAGGACAGAATTCATAAGAAAACCATCACCTACTGTATATTTAAAAAAATTACAAGCAAAATCCAACCTAAAAAGGACTATAATAAATGCTAAATATAATTACTGGAATAAGTTTGCAAATAATTTCTCCAGAGAAACACATGAGCAAATTATACATAGAGTCATAAGCCGCATCTTTGGGAAACAGACTTCCCCCAATCTACTCCTGTATGAGCTTATACATAATAATACCCATTATGACAATGATAATAAAAAGCTAAGCTATTTGCAACTCTTTTTGTTAATAAGCTAACATCAAATAATCGAAGAAAAATGTCCCCAATTCCTATGAACCCAAGTTACCCACCACGCACAGGATCCGAGTATATAACTAGTCCATTTTCAATCCAGGAAATGAATAATGCAATACATCATATTAGGACCAAAACTAGCGGCAGCTATGACAATATATACCCTACATGGATAAAGAATCTCACCCCTTCATACAAACAGGAACTGCTAAACTGTTATAATCACGCTTGGGCATCTTCTATGTTCTCCAATATATGGAAATGTTCGTCCCTCCTACCAATCCTAAAGAAAAATAAACCCAAAGATAACCCTGAGTCCTATAGGCCCATAATGATTACTCCTGTGATGGGGAAAATAATGGAGAAAATGATCTATTACAGACTCCTCTGGTTTCTTGAAAAAAATGATATGATCCCTCATACTCAAACTGGATTCAGGAAACACCACTCCTCAACAGATGCTTTCATCTTGCTAACAAATGCAATAAATGAATCATTCTCAAAAATAATGTCCTAGTTGCAGCTTTCCTAGATTTTGAAGGGCCATATGACAATGTGAACCACAAAATCCTTTTAAACAAACTTGCAAACCTTGGACTACCCCCCAAGCTAGTATCTTTTATAAAATCCTTCATAAAAGTGCAAAGTTTCATTGTTTGTGTTGGTTCAGCCTCTTCATCGCAAAAGACATTAACCAAAGGCTTACCTCAGGGAGCTGTCCTCAGTTGCCTCCTCTTTGCCATATATCTCTGGGACCTGAACATCTCACACACGAATGTATAATATGCTGACGATCTGGTGCTATGGTCATCTGGCGACACCTTTGAGATAGCACAGTCAAATCTGCAAAAGTCACTTCCAATTTGAAAAATTCTCTCAACATTCAGATTTACCCATTGCACCCACCAAGTCAAAAATAATCCAATTTCACCGGAAGCAAAACCATGTTAATGCAAAACTAACTCTAAATAAAACAACTATTCCAGAAGATAATCATATTAATTACCTAGGTCTCATGCAATCTCCACCTCCACATTTCAAACACAATAAAAAAATGCTATAGAAAAACAAATATACTAAAAGACTTCTTTCCACACCCTGGGGCTGTAAGGAGAAAGTCTTACTCCAGTTTTATAAATCACATATAAGACCCCATATTGACTATGGTCTCATCGTCTATGGTGCATGTGCAAAGACCCAGATGCAAAAAATTGAAACAACACAAAATGATATAATGTATCTCATATTTGGTCTTAGGAAACCCACAAGCACCAAGTTTCTGCTTATGGAGAGTGGATTAACAACAATAAGGGAGAGATATAGCTTTCTCTTGACAAAACATCTTACAAAAATTGAATCAAATAGCTCACACACCCTACATAATTAGTTAAGAAATCCAGCCATGTATAGAGGCATTGCAAATGAGTATGCCAACATTCAGAAGAAGTTCCCCGTACCAGCAAAGTCTATTGCACCCACTTTCCCCCAATCGTCCTGGATAATAACTTTCCCCCAGCCCCCAATGGCCTGGCTAATAAATTTCACCCAGCCGTCCTGGCTAAGTGGACGTGCGCTGGGTGGAGAATTCTTTGTCCAAGGGGCACGGATTCGATCCCTGGCGTGGCCAGTTATTTGGTTTGGGACGCGGGTCAATGGTGTGACTCTGTAAGCTTAGCCAGAGTCGACCCACCTCTAAATGGGTACCTGGAGAAATCTGGGGAAGCTAAGCAGGAAGGGTGTGTGAGAGCACAGGACGGCTGGCCCCAGCCCCCCATCGCACTTCCTGGCTGAAGGGCCACAAAAAGGAGATCAGCACCGCCAGTTTGGACCTTAAGGGTCTAGTGCCGTCATACTTACTTACTTACTTTCCCCCAATCCCCTCCATGGAATTGGTCAAGTCCCATAATAAATACTGATTTCTCAAAGTGGAATAAAGATTTAACCCCCATTGCTTTTGTCCAGAAAAAATTTGCTGAACTTAATACAAATACCTATAAAAATCACTTCCAAATATTTGTTGATGGGTCAAAAATGAATGAGAAGGTAGCAAGTGGTGCTTTCCTTCCTCACCTGAAAATTGCAATGGGCGAGAGATTATATAATAATTTATCTATAATGTCCGCTGACTTAAATGCTATAATCATGGCATTAGAACACCTTAAGGAAAACCAACCTTTGATTGCAAATTCAAATAATATTATTGTATATTCCGACTCTTTATCAAGCCTTAAGTTGCTGGCCTCAGCTCCTCAGTATAAGTTGGACATTGACACTTATCATTGTCTCAGTATTATAGATAATCTTGCTTCAAGTGGCATAAAAACTTATTTTCAGTATATTCCTAGCCACTCTGGCATAAATGGTAATCATCAGGTTGATGAAATAGCAAAACATGCTATAAATATTGACCAGCCAAGTGGGAGACCAATCCCAATTAGAAATATTTACTGATGGAGGCTATCAGATATTAATTTTAATAAGATTAATCCTATCCTTTCCCCCTTTCCCAGTAAGTATCTAAAATTTATTATAGAATTCGTTGTGGAACAAATGGAGTAAATTTTCTTGCATTCTCGTATAAGTTTTCTAATTCAAGTGGTTCAATTCCCCTGTCCCCTCTTTGCAGGCATTGTAATATGAATAATAAAACAATTGACCATTGCCTATTTGAATGTAATATGCTGACGTCTGCACAACATACCTTGCTTTGTAAACTGTTAAAATGCTTCAAACACCACAAAATCTCATTATCAGCCCAGAGCCTATCCAACTATACCTGCAAACAGAGCATAGAAATTGACATCTATCATCTCATAATTGAACTCCTAGAGTCGAAATATCTACTGAAAGATATCTGAAAATATCTAATAATCATGAGGCAATCAAGCCAGTAGCTGTGTAGCTCACAGAGTAAAGCAAAAGGAAAAGGGCTAAATAGTACTAATGAAAAGCCCGCCTGCTGTTAAATAGAAGAAGAACAGCTCTAGACCACTGTTTGGTGTCCCATTGCACCTTTCTCTTCTAACCAAGTATCCAAAAAAATTGCACTTTCCTAATCTAATTCAAACTGAAACTTCAAACCCTAAACTTAAAAAAAAAGTTAGTAGAAAAATATATAGGCTATCAGAGGCAACGCTATAGTGTTGCCTATAGTAAAGACCATACGGTTCCAATGCTTTATAATTCATTTTTTTTTCCCAGAGACACTTCATATGGAAGGGGTCTTTGTATAAACTTCAAAAAGGGCTCATTCGACTGAAAATTAAGAGTTCTAGTGCCCTTTTTAAGGGTCAAAATCAATTGGAAGGCAACTAACACCCCTTCCACACCCACCATTTCCCCAAACACATGAAAATTTTGAGATAGTCTGTTTGTTCGACGTAGTTGATTTCCAGACAGAAATGATGTTTTCGAGGATGACACTCCCCCACAGCCCTTGGGGCACAGGTTGTAAGTTATGCCCTGGGGGTATATAAGGTTTAAATAGAAAACTTTGTCATATAAACTTCAAAAATGACTCATTCGATTGGAAATTCAAAGGGCTGGTGCCCTTTTTAATAGTCGAAAGTGATTGAAGAGCAACTAAACCCCCTCTCACACCCACATTTTCCTCAAATACATCCAATGAAAATTTCGACATAGCAATTTTGTTCAACCTAGTTGACAATTTTGGAAATTAGGTCTTTGAGGATGACCGTCCCCATACAGCCCTCAGGGCAAGGGTTGTAAGTTATACCCTGGGGCATATACGGTTTTTATAGAAAGCGTTGTCTTAGAAACTTCAAACAGGGCTCATTCAATCGGAAATTTAAATGGCTAGTGTCCTTTTTAATAGTCAAAAGTGATTGGAAGGCAACTAACACCCCTTCCATGCCCAACATTTCCCCAAACACATCCAATCAAAATTTTGAGATAGCCATTTTGTTCAACGTAGTTGAAAATTCTGGAAATTCTATCTTGGAGCAGGATAATCCCCCACAATCTTCAGGGCAAGGGTTATAAGTTATGCCCTGGGGGCATATATGGCTCTTATGGAAGAAATGCTTGTAAAAACTTCAGAAAGGGCTCATTTGATTGGAAATTGAAAGTTCCAGTTCACTTTTTAAGCATCAAAAGATTTCAGAGGGTAACCAGCCACCCCCCCCCACTCCCAAGCCCTTCTTTCCCAAATGCATCTGATAAAAATTTTGAGACTGCTGTATTGCTCAAAATAATTCATAGATCATGTAACAAAAACTCTGGTGTCAACACAATCCCCCAAGGCCCAGAGCAGGCATTGTAAGTTATACCCTGGGGGCATAAATGGTTCTTATGGAAGTGGTGCTTGTATAAACTTCAAAGAGGGCTCTTTGATTTGAAAGTTCAAGTTCACTTTTTAAGAGTCAAAAGAGATTGGAGGGCACCTAGTCCCCCCCTCCGCGCCTTTTTTTCCTAAGACCCATCTGATAAGAACTTTGAGAAAGCCATTTTTTTTAAAATAGTTCTAAAATCATATAACAAAAACTCAGCAGTCAACACAATCCTTCAGGACCCAGGTTAGGTGTTGTAAGTTATGCCTGGGGGACATATGAAGCTGTTGTGGAAGGGATGCTTGTATAAACTTCAGAGAGGGCTCATTTAACTGGAAATTGAAAGACCTAGTTAAGTTTTTAAAAGTCAAAAGAGATCAGGGGGCAGCTATCCCCCCAGGCTCCTTTTCCCCTAGACGCATCCGATAAAAATATTGAGATAGCCATTTTGTTAAAAATAGTTAAAATGTCAGATAAGAAAAATTCCGGTGTCAACAAAACCACCCAAGGCCTGGAGACAGGCGTTGCAAGTTATGCCTTGGGGGCATATATGGTTTTTATTGAAGGGATGCTTGCATAAACTTCAGAAAGGGCTGATTTGAATGGAAATTGAAAGTTCTAGTTAAATTTTTAAGAGTCAGAAGAGATTGGAAGGCCCCTATCCCCCCCTCCACATCCTTTTTTCCCGAAGCCCATCCAATACAAATTTTAAGATAACAATTTTTTCAAACAGTTCAAAGGTCAAATAACAAAAACTCCTGGGTCTACACCCCCCACCAGGGCTGGGGGAGGGGGCAGGCATTATAAGCTATGTCCTGGGGCCGTATATGGTTCTTATGAAAGGGATGCTTGTATAAACTTCAGAGAGGGTTCATTTGAATGGAAATTAAAAGCTCTAGTTCATTTTCTTAGAGTAAAAAAAAAGATCAGGGGGCAACTAGCCCTTTCCACCCTCCATACCTTTGGATTTATTGATGAATAAACTCATTTGATAAAAATTTAAGGTAACCATTTTGTTTAAGAGTTCAAACATCAGACATTAAAACTCCAGGATTGACACAACCCCCCAGGGCCCAGGGACAGGCATTGTAAGTTATACTCTGGGGATATATATGGTTCTTACTCGTATAAACTTCAGGGGGCTTATTTGATTGAAAATAGAAAGTTCTAGTTCCCTTTTAAAGAGTCAAAAGAGACTGAAGTGCAATTAGCCCCCCCCCCTTCACGCCCTTTTCCTCAAATCCATCTAATAAAAATTTTGGATAGCCATTTTGTTAAAAATACTTCAAACATCAGATAATAAGAACTCGAAGGTTGACACAAACCCATTTTTTCACTTTGATATTGTTACTTTGATATCAGTTTTGATATTTTGAAGAAAAAAATGGAGGAAAAAAATATAAATTAAACACGCATCCATGATCTTTCTTCTGGCAAAAATATAAAATTCCACATTTTTGTAGATAGGAGCTTGGCATCTCTACAGTGGGGTTCTCTGATGCACTGAATCTGACGGTGTGAATTTCATTAAGATTCTATGCCTTTAGTGGGTCTTCCCCCCTTGTTTTCGAAAATAAAGCAAATTTTCTCAGGCATGTAGCTTTTGATAGCTAAGCCTAAACTTGATGAAACTTATATATTTAAAATTAGCATAAAAATCGAATTCTTTTGATGTTTTTAATGGTATCAAAATTGAAGAGCAAGGTATTGACTAGGGGGCGAACCCCATCATATACGAAATATTTTCTGTTTGTATTAAGTTTTGATGTCGCTCCTTACTTTCAGTTGAAAAACTCGTTTTTTTTAATTTAATTTCTGATCTTTTTTTAAATAATGCTGGGAAATCCGGCACCACCTTCATGGCAATGTCCCTTCCCACATGAAAACTTCCTCCATGTAAAAATAATCCCAAATAAACTCCAACCCAGCCCGCCTCCCACTACCAGAAAAAAATGTCCCCTGAAAATGTCTGTATACTTCCCAATAACCAATACTAGAGCCTATGTTAACATTGGGTAAAGTTCTTAGCTTTTAGCCCTCCCCCAGGGACTTTTGAGGATTAAGTCCTCCTAAAAGACATATTTATCATATTTTCGACAATGCGGATCAAAATGGCTATCTCAAATTTCGATCGGGTGACTTTGGGAAAAGAATGAGCGTGGGAGCAGGCCTAGTTGCCCTCCATTTTTTGGTCACTTTAAAAAGGCACTAAAACTTTTAATTTCCATTCCTAAGAGCCCTCCCACGATATTCTAGGATTACTGGGTCGATACAATCACCCCTGGGAAAAAAAACAAACAAAAAACAAATAAACATGCATCAGTGATCTTTCTTTTGGCAAAAAATACAAAATTCCACATTTTGGCAGATAGGAACTTGAAACCACTAGGTAGGGGTTCTCTGATACGCTGAATTTGATGGTGTGATTTTCATTAAGGTTCTGTTACTTTCAGGGGGTCTTCTCCCTTTTTTTGAAAATCAGCCAAATTTTCTCAGGTGCATAACTTTTAATGTGTAGGACTAAACTTGATGAAACTTATATATTTGAAGCCATCATTAAAATCTTATTCTTTTGATGTATCTATTGGTATCAAAATCCCGTTTTTTAGAGTTTTGATTACTATTGAGCCGGGTTGCTCCATACTTACAGTGTGTTACCACAAACTGTTCAATAAGGATCATAGGGCCCATAATTGTCCTAGCCAATACAGGGATCAGGACAGGCCTCAGAGAACAGGCTCTACAGGTTTAAATCAGGAAAATTAGCAAGCCAGATAGTAAAAGAGGGGTTGGTATCAGGCATATTTGAAAATCCCCCTCATTGTGAAATTTGAGTGTGATGTGAAATTGCGGATAGAGGTGTAAGTTCTTATAGAAAATTTAGAACTTTTTGGATTTTCTGTTTCTTCCCAAGGAATTAGCCTGCTAGCAAATAAGCTTGATAGTCAGTATAATATCCAAATAAAATATTTATCAGTAAATTACACAGCTGTTTTTTTAAATAGCATGGTTCATCTAAATTAAAAAATCTGTTTAAGTTATTGATAAAAGGGTTTAAGTGGGGTAAAAAATAAGATTTTTTTTTTGAAAAAAAAAGAGAATTGAGCAATCCAAAATCCATTTTTTTCTTTTATGTTGTTGTTATTGTTAACTCAATTGCTTGTGGTGCCTTGTTAATGTAAATGCAAAATAAGGGGAGGCTCCTACTGGTTTCAACTTTCAGTAAAGTTTAGCTGTGAATTTTAGCAAAGTGGATTAAGTTCCAAAAGCTTTGTGGGGGGGGGGGTCGTAGAAGCAGCAAGGGATTTTGAATGTTAAACTTAGGGTCTAGAGACTGGCCATCTAGAAAGAGGCAGAGTTCATAGCGACTGATGCTAGGGTTGAAACAGACTATCTACGATTAGAAATACCAGAGGAAGCTAGATTTCAGAGAGAAAAACCTGAATTTGAGATTTATTGAGTTTTTTGAGCCAAAGCATTGGCATGATAATTTTTTGTATAGCACTTACATCAGGATATGTGGTGCTGAAACTGGTGAGACAGTTGACATTAGTCAGCTGAGAGGCCAGCTTCCAGGTCATAAGGAGGAACCTGGAAGGAGTGTAGCACGGGGTGCTGAAGCTGGTGAGAGGGTTGATGTTAATCAGCTGAGGGATCAGCAGAGTATAGTTCTGGGATCCTGAATCAGGAAGGCCTTAACTTGGCGTGGAATGGGGAAAGCGGTGAATCACCAAGTCCTAGAAACCCTGCAGGTAGCACACCTAGTGGATAATGATCAATTTGCAGAGAGAGATATGCAAATTTGGGTGACAGTGAGTTTCTTTTAATTTTTGATGTTTTCTTTTTTGTTATTGGATAGGTGTTGGCGTTGAAAAGGGTACCCTAAACATCATTAATTGACATGCCAAGTGTAATAGTGGATATAGGTCTGATATAAAGATAGTTAATTATTTGAATTTTCATTTTTGATAAAAATAAATTTAGGCTTGGAAGATTTGAGAAAGTGTGTGCGTAGATTTTTTTTTTTTCAAATGATAGAACCAACCTTTGGTTAAAGTTAAGATGTAAAGAACCCCTTTTTGTGTCTTTTCATTGGATTTGGCCAGTATGATGGGAAGTATGTTAAGTGGGCCAACAAAAAGACGAATTTACATATTTTGGTTGGTTTATAAAGCCTAGCCTTAACATAGAAGAGAGAAAAAAAGAGCCGATAGAAAGAGAAACCAAATAAAAACATGTGAGGAACCAGTTGGATTAAATTTGAATTAAAACAGGGAGGTAATTCCAAAAGACCAAGTACCATAGTTCTTTCTAGACCTAGTAGACCTAGGGAAGCAAGTAGGCCAATGGTGTTGAGAGGTTTTTACCAAGAGTTTTAATACAATTTCCTTTTACATTTCCTTTAGTTTGCAGTCAGACGAAATCTCCGTTGTTTTACTTTATTTTAAGGAAAAATGAAAAAGGTTGACATCAAGATTGGTTTAAAAGTTTGTTAAATGAAGTTTAGAAAAAAAATAAATTGGGAAATTAGTATGACAAATGCCTTTTTTTATGAACTTTTGAATTTTTTTCATGTCTGTTAATCTTTTTTTCTGAACAAGAACAATGCATTTGATACTAAGGTGTATGGTCTGCAAACTCTCTGTGAACAAAGTGCAAGCATGACTTAATATAGTGACATTTCAATTTGATTATTCTTTTAAAATTGTTATACTAATGATGAGTGAACATAAACTTCCATGACTGAAGAAATCTACAATTTGAATTAATCATGTAAGACCCATTAGGCTGTTTACGAATATAATAAGCATTTCTATCAGAAATGAGTTTCAGCATCCCCCCCTATATAGGCCAATTCAGGGTTAGGTTAGGTATAGCCTATATAGGGGGGGGGCTGAAATTCATAGAAATGCTTATTATATTCGTATTCAGCATAAAAAAGGCATTGAATGGTGTATTCACTTTATTCCTAACTCAATAATATGATTTTGTAGATATTGACCCCCTAACCTAACCCTGAATTGACATATATAGGGGGGGGGGGCTGAAATTCATTCCTAATAGAAATGCTTATTATATTCATAATTACCATAAAAAAAGGGCATTGAATGGTGTAGGCTATTCAATTTAGTCCTAACTCAATAATATGATTTGGTAGATATTGACCGCATAAAAAAAGGCATTGAGTGGTAGGCTATGTTTACTTTGTTTGTTAGTCAATAACATGATTTGGTAAAAATTTACCAATACATTTCCTAATTTTGAAACAAAAAGCACTGATACGCCTATGGCTTAAAATTCTACTCAAACAATAGAAATTGCATTTCCAGAACTAAAGCTGGAGAAAAGGGAACACATAACCAAGAATTAAGGTAAAATTTTGTTTTCCCAAAATTTCAATAGGTCATGTAGACAAATATCAGGACCCTTTAGAGAGAGGGATGGAAATAGGTAGCCTACTTCAAAATAGCTTTCCATGGCATACTTTAGGCTGTACACCCATCCCTGAAAGTTTAATTTTCCTAACCAAATCCCTTTCCAAGATATCTAAAAGCAGCTACAGTAGAATTTTACCCTGATTTCTAATTGCTTCATTTGCCTCAGGTGTCGCAAATGTTAAATCAGCTATATTTAACAATCTTTGTAGACATTCAACAAGTTGTGGTATGGCCATTTTGATTTTACCACTCAATTTTGAATCTCTTTGAAAAATCGAATGTTCCTTCACTTGTATCCCTTCCAAAATAACCTGCTATTAGGGATTTCAAGTGGCGATTCAATGATCTTCTTCATCCCGCTCACGGACAGGGTTGCCACCGAGGTTACGTTCGTACCATTTTTGGTACGTTTTAAATATTGTGGTACGTTTTACGTTACGGTCCAAAAAACGTTACATTTTTGTTACGTTTTTGAATTTATGGTACAATTGTGTTACGCTTTTGAATACTGAATAAGTTTCACATTTTCTGAGTAATATAATTTTTTCCCCCTTTGAAGAAATTCCGCTGTTCACAGTTTAATTATACTGACATTAGTATCGACATTCTTTCAAATCGCGGTGATTTAGTCTTATCACACAATCACTCGTCTATTCGAATGAGAAAATACCCACTTTGGATAACTAAGTTAAGAACATTCTCTCTCGAGCAAAGATTATCATTCGCTTAGAGACAAGTGACAAAATTCAGTTAGTCACCAACTTTCATCAGTTGGTTTTGACTCTTGTTCTACAAGCAGTGATATTGAAATTATATTGAAAATTAAAAAACTGAAGCCAGGAAGGAAAATTTTTCATAAAAACAGGTAAATAATGGAAGAAGCTATTTTATTTATAATTTATTTTTAAATATGTGATTATTGACTACATGTATAATTATTGAGGTAAAAACATTAAAAACCTCACCCCCCCCCCTCCACAGCCGTACCCAGGATTTTTTTCGGAAGGGGTTTTAGACAAATATTTTTTTTCGGGGGGGGGGTTACACAAAAAACTTAAAAAGCGCATACAAAATTTGTTTATATCCATTTTTGTTACGTTTTTACGAGTCAGACAAACATTTCGGGGGGGGGGGGTGAACCCCCTCCCCCCGCTGGGTACGGCGGTGTCTCCCCCTTCTGATTGGTTGGACATAATATCTGGCTATATACAAAATTTGGTCTCTTTATATGGGATTATGAACGGCTGATATTAACAAAATATTTGAAACTGTAAAAATGAGCCATTTTTTGGTTATAACCAAGGCTATATCCAAGCATTGAGAAGGGGGTGGGTTAGTTGAGCCGGAATTTTTTGATTTCATGCTAGACTTTTTCCAAGTATCATGGTCACTTTTTTGACACTTTACCCCCCACACATCCTGAGGTCCCATATATAACTGTATAAATATATTTCATCGTTGTGTCGAATCTTGTGATGGCATTCTTACTTGTAATATTCTTTCATTTTCTTTTATATTGTAAAGTAAGAATTTGATTGGTTGATTTCTTTTAATATATTCAAATTTTAATGCAAGTTTATTTTATATTGGTTTTTCTTTGTTTGTTGTGCAAAGGACGGCCCTTGGATATAGGGTCGAAATAGTCCTTTGAATGTGAAGTCAAGTCTATTGTTTAAAAATGTTTATAGTTCTATGACTATTTTTTATTTTGGTGGTTTTTTATTTTGAGTTCATTAAACTATGTTTTCAAAACTTTAACTACAGAACCTGTCCCCCCCCCCTTAAGGAACACCTGTGATCGCAACAGTATTGCCCTCAGCATTGAAGAGTGCCAGTATTGTCAAACGTTACGAAAAGTTAAGTTGTTAGAGTTTGGACAGTACGGCTATTTTTCGTATGGCGGCAACCCTGCTCACGGATTAAAAACAAAATTAAACTGGAAAGCACTTGCTGGTTTTGTAATCATTTATTAAGTTTATTTCCCAATACGGAGCCGTAAAAGAAGTCTCCATTGAAACAAAATTTGATTTGAATAGCCTACTGGTTTTCATAAAGGCAGCTAGCCTAGCTAACATTGTTAGAGTTGTTTTTAGCTTGAAACTTCTAGGCCTATGGCTAGATGAGGAGGACATTGAACTGAGAAAAGGTAACATAGGGCCTACCTGGAAATCCAGCTCTCTCCATGAAAAATTCAGGTAGCCTACTTGTCTAGGCCTGTTAGGCTATATGCCCCTCACTCAAGTTTATAATTTGTAAAACTTGAGAACAAATTGGGGTAAAATTCTACCAAATCATATTAGGCCTATTGAGCTACGAATAAAGTGAATACACCATTCGATGCCTTTTTTTATGCTGATTACGAATATAATAAACATTTCTATCGGAAATGAATTTCCGCCCCCCCCCTATGTATGCCAATTTAGGGTATATATTTCTATATTCGGGGGTGGGGGGAATTTTGTTTCTGATGTAAATGGGAGGTAAGTTTAAACTTTACCCCCACCCACCCTAATGTAGAAATATATACCCTGAATTGGCATATATAGAGGGGTGGGGCTGAAATTCATTTCTGATAGAAATGATTATTATATTTGTAATCAGCATAAAAAAAGCATCAAATGGTGTATTCACTTTATTCCTAGCTCAATAATATGATTTGGTAGAACTTTACCCAAATTGGTTTCTTTGTTAGTTTCTTTATTGCTTTAAAAACAAATTTTGACTATATATTTGCCCATTAGGGGGTTGGGGGATTAAAGTATAGCCTAGGCCTAGCTGGTCTACATACAAAATGTCTTAGGTACAATTATTCTGTGTATTATTAATTAAGAATGGTTTTTTTGACTTCAAACTGTCCAAATACTTTACCTCCCCTCCCCCGTGTGTGTAAATGTATAGCTCTCAAATTTATGTATTTAATAATAAATTTCCCATCTATTCTGTTGCTTGTCTTTGTTTTGCCTCAAACTAAGCTGAAAGAAATTAACAAAGAAACTGGTTTGTTCTCAGTTTTGCACAGCATAAACTTGAGTGAGTGGTGTATAACATAAGTAGGCCTACCAAAATTTCTTCTCCCCACAAAAAAAAAAACGACTCAAATAAAATTGTCAAATTTGGAAAGCCTTATTTTCCAAGGGGGGGATATTTTCTGTGGTGGGGGTATTTTCTGGGGAGAGGGGTAAATGCATAGAACCGACAAAATTGTACACATCCATTTGTGTCAATAGATTGTCCTGATCTAAATCTATGATGACTCTGCATAATAAGATTGTTAGAGGTGAGGTGTCTGACAATAGCAGCATTTACTAGGCCTCTTCCTTCCAGAATTTTTCCAACTTTGGATGTAATGCAAATTGGGTGGTAATTTGCTGAGTCTAATTTGGATAGAGGTAATATTAGCATTTCACCATTCCTGAGACACTATCTTTGTATCCAGGGACATTTGGAAAAGGGCTCCAAGAGGCAAGGCCAATTCTGCATCAGCTTCCTTTAATGTCCAAAGGTGGATTCCATGAGGCCCTACAGATTTGTTCTGGTTCAGGTTTTTCAGTCTAGCCTTAACATCATCTTTACTGATAGTAATTGATAGCATTGGCTTATCAACTGTATACTTGGATTGATTAAGAAGTGGATCTCTATCTAGGATAGTGGACTTTTTGGAACTGATTTTCCAGCATCTCAGCAATGTCTTTAGAGCTGGTAATAGGTTTTCCATCAACAGAAGGCTCAGTTACTTCCTTGTCTTTGCAGGAAAGCATACCTCCAAAATTTCTTGGGACTTGATTTGGAAGCATCTGCAATTGCTTCTTCATACTATCTTGTAATTTTTCTTGAAAGCTGTTGAGCTTTATTAGATTGCTTAAATTTATTATAATTTGCCTATGTTGGCACATCTTTATATTTCGTCTGCTGCTTTTTCTTTTTCTGTATTGCCCAAAATACTTGATAAATTCAATTCAAAATCAACGGATTCAACAATAAGCATTATTTTAACACATAAAAACAAAACAACAAAAAATTGGTTGTTGTCTGCACCTACCCGAATTCGTCTGCACATTTGGAGGCCCCCTCCCAAAAGGTAAAGGGCTAGTGACGTCCCTGGTTGATATAGGTACCATTCTTCAAAATACCTTCACATGGTACCATCAAGGCTCTTTATCCACTTCTGGGTGATTCATTTACCTAACTCAACTACCATCCAAGATCAATAGTTAAAGAAAGCTATCAATAAAGCCCATGGACTGGGGTTTGCCCTCTTCATGTGCAGTGTAGATATTTCGGCTGCCTTTAACTTGGTTGTGCAGTCCCAGGTACTTCTAAAGTTACTTGAATGTGGGTTTAGTGCACATGTTGTAGCACTTCTGTCGTATTGGTATTCGAGGAGTTTTGTGAAAGTTAAACTGGCTGGGGGTCTTCTGAGTAAACTGATCAGACTCTTCTGAGATGTTCGACAAGGATCTGTTTTAAGTCCTATCCTGTTTAACACCCTGACATTTGAAATAACAAAAAATATTGCCAGAGGATTTAGAATCAATCTCTGCAACCTTAGCCTGCTTTTGTATGCGGATGACCTGCTAATGCTAAGTTGCAATCTTGTTTCTCTGCAAGAGAATATTGACCGCCTGATTACTGGATACAAAAGTATTGGTTTACAAGTTAACGCACTTAAGACTGAGTTTCTGGAATTTACTTCTTTGGCAAGAAAGCAACTTTGCAGTGAAAATACATATGTAAATGTGGGACAAACGAAAATTTTTCCGGGAAACTCTATGAAGTATCTGGGAATAACGTATGGTCAAGATATAAGAAGTTTGCGTTTATTGATAATAGATAAAATATCTAAAAGTATTCAATCAAGTTACGGGAAAATTGTCTCTTTGAAGTTTAGCCTGAACAGGAAGATTCTTGCAAAGCTTTATGCTGCAGTTGCTCTCCCTCACCTACTCTATGTATTGGCATTGTGGGATTGGTTCACCCAAACTGATTAACTAAAACTCCAGTCAATCTATTGCAAGTATCTAAAGTTTTTACTTTGATATCCGCTCTGTGAAAGAAACACATTCCTCCTGCATTTCCAAAATATGGTTGACCCAACTGACATTATGCCATCTTCCGAAAGAAACGCCGAAAAAAGGGCAATGGAAACTTAGTGTGAATTTCTGCCCCTACACCTTATCTACGAGTGCAAATGAAGAAGTTGTTGTTTGAGTTTATTCTTTGGTGTTGAAGTGTTTTTGTTTTTCTTTTCTCCTTTTCCTTACTCTGCTTTCCTTTTTTTTATTGTATGAGCGGGCACAAATAAATTATTATTATTATAAAAGCCCTTAACCTAGAATTTTGCCATGGTTCTTTTCAATATAATAGTTGCCACTCTTACAATGTACCACACCCCTTCTGGTGGTCCTTGAAAAAATAATAGAACTTTGGAGAGCACCTTAGGGTACTCCATTGTGAATAGGAAGGGGACTTGAATAATGATTCTTGTGTTTAACTACTTGTGATCTATTTGATAAGAAAAAGGCAACCAATTTCACCTGGAAAAAGCCAATATTGAATACAATGACCATTTTCTGAACTAATTCACTTTGATTAGTAAAGTCAATGCTTTTTAGAGATCAATGGAAATTAAATTTAGCCAGGTATTAGGCCTTTCAAGAATTTTCCAATGGAGTTGATAAGGTAAACAAAATAATGGGAAGTAGAAGTGGATTCGAAGTTTCTTTGTTGTCTCTGTTCTGTAAGAGGAAGGATTTTTTCCTTCATCCAATCAGCAGCAAAAATTTCATATAGTTTTCAGAATATAGGATTGAGGGAGATGGGAAACTGAGGCTATGAAACCCTGTTTCCATATTTGTGAATATTGTCTGGGCTTGGTAACCTTCTGAGAGGGAGAGACAAGAGATTAGAAAGGATGGTTCTGAAACACTACTAAGGGGAAATGGATAGACACTTGCTTTTTGTGTTTTTTTTTAACTTTCTAGTTATTCTTTTAATCTCCAATTGGAAAATAAACACAGGGAAATAAAGGGGTAATGGTAACACCTTGTAATTGATAAGATTATACCTGAAGACTTTGGACAATGGAAGGAAAGAATCTATTGAAGTTATTGGTAGTAAGTTCAGGTGGTCCAGGTAGGCTCAAATTAAGCTGGTCAGGTCTCCTGGTACACAGCTTTTTAACCTCAGAATACCAATTTTTCGGATTCTGAATCTTTTTTTTTGGGGATGTAAGTTAATGATGAAAAAAAAAATTCTGAGAAAAGATGGCATCAGGATATATGTTCCCCAATGAGAGGGAGAGGGGCTGGGGTATAGTTGTTGGAGTAGTGGCAATTATATTCAGTAAGAGCATGAAGTGGACTTGAAGTTGAGTTTTTTGAAAAAAAACCTGCTGAATCAAGAAAATGAAGAATTCACCAAGCTGTCTCATTAAAGTTAGATTGCATCTGATTGGCTTTGTTTTAACTTAGAATGCTATTCTAAAGCCTCTATAAATAAACTTTTAGTATGAAACTTCTAGTAGTTGTTATTATTTTCATCATGAACCATCCCAAACCTGATTACAGTATTGATGTTGCACTACTAACTAAGGTAAAACAACTCCCCACTAGTATAAATTCTTCTGCTCCTAACAGACCATCACTCGTAATTCCACTGTTTCAAGCTTTGACATAGAAAGGAAGTCTCCAGAAGTCATTTGAGCTACATTCCAACATCCAGTTTCACCCACATCGTTTGAGAGATGGTTGCCAGAAATACAGGAAACTAGTTGGTGGGATCCACCACCACTACCTGGCTCAATTTAATTTCCATTGATCTCTAAAAAGCATTGACTTTATTAATCAAAGTGAATTAGTTCAGAAACTGGTCTTTGAATTTAATATTGGCTTTTTCCAGGTGAAATTGGTTGCCTTTTTCTTATCAAATAGATCACAAGTAGTTAAACACAATGTTGTGGTGTATTTTATGGTACTTGGGTGTTTTAGTCGTAGATGCCTTTATTCTCCCTCTATAGGGGAGATAACTCTGGCCCTAAGCTAATTTAACTTTGGTAGCTTAACTTAGGATATGACCAAACTAATGAGGCATACTGACTGGGTATGTTCGAGGGGATAAAGGTAGATCATGGAGAGGTTGTCTAAAATACAATACTTTTATTCAATTTACATATAATAATTACAGATATACATATTCTACTGGGACTGGCTGTCCCAAGTAGACCACAAGTCTCAGAAAATACAATAATATATAATAAGATTCAGGCACTTACAGTGATTCGACAAGATCCCAAGGTATTTCTAACGGGAAAATAAACGAGCAGAGGTTCGCCCTGGAAGTCAAAAAGTCTGTCTTCAGTCTCAAAAATCGGAGGATACGTTCGAAAAACTAACCCCTTCCTTTAGGTACATTGACGCATTTAGCCAGGAAATTGGTAATTGAGAAGATTCCCTCCAAGCTCCCACAGACCACGATTTTTATACTTATCTTAAAAAGTATTATTTTAAAACTTTTTTTTTGCGTCATAATATATTTCCACACAATTAATAATTAACTAAATTAGAAAGCGTTACCACAATACTCCCCATTTAAAGAAGAATTGTCCCAATTCTCAATATTATACTTTTAATACAACTTAATTTTGTTTACAGCTATTATGCTGCCATCTTTGGGTCATTATGTGCCTATACCCTCAATGGGTTTCCTTAGGGTTATGTTTCTGGTCTAATATAGGCCATGTTCTTTTTTGTCGAAGGATTTCAATTTGAAATTCATCCTTGTTTCTCTTTTTCTCTGTCTCTAGGACTGAAAAATACTCTTTTTACCCTTCTTATATGCATCTTCTGTTTTAACTTGACCCCAAGCAGCTTAAACATTATATTAGTGGTTTTGCTTAAATTAGATTTATATTAGGAAAGTTTTATCAATTTTTTTGAGTTTAAATTTAATTCCCATTAATAATTTAATTTATTTGTGTGATGTGGTTAATTTGCCGTTTATTTTTTCTTTTATAATTACCTTGGATAAATTACATATAACATTATTGATTTTTAAATTTTCACATATTTTTCCAGCACAAAGCATTTTCACATATTTCAAGTCCCCTTCCTATTCACAATGGAGTACCCTAAGGTGCTCTCCAAACTGTGAAACCCTGTTTCCATATTTGTGAATATTGTCTGGGCTTGGTAACCCTTCTGAGAGGGAGAGACAAGAGATTAAAAAGGATGGTTCTAAAACACTACTAAGGGGAAATGGGTAGACACTTGCTTTTTGTGTTTGTTTTTAACTTTCTAATTATTCTTTCAATCTCCAATTGGAAAATAAACACAGGAAAATAAAGGGGTAATGGTAACACCTAGTAATTGATAAGATTATACCTGATGACTTTGGACAATGGAAGGAAAGAATCTATTGAAGTTATTGGTAGTAACTTCAGGTGGTTCAGGTAGGCTCAAATTGAGGTGGTCAGGTCGGTACACAGCTTTTTAACCTCAGAATACCAATTTTTTGGATTCTGAGTCTTTTTTTTTGGATGTAAGTTAAAGATGAAAAAAAAATTCTGAGAAAAGATGGCATCAGGATATATGTTCCCCAATGAGAGGGGGAGGGGCTGGGGTATAGCTGTTGGAGTAGTGGCAATCATATTCAGTAAGAGCATGAAGTGGACTTGAAGTTGAGTTTTTTGGAAAAAAAACTGCTGAATCAAGAAAATGAAGAATTCACCAAGCTGTCTCATTAAAGTTAGATTGCATCTGATTGGCTTTGTTTTAACTTAGAATGCTATTCTAAAGCCTCTATAAATAAACTTTTAGTATGAAACTTCTAGCAGTTGTTATTATTTTCATCATGAACCATCCCAAACCTGATTACAGTATTGATATTGCACTACTAACTATGGTAAAACAACTCCCCACTAGTATAAATTCTTCTACTCCTGACAGACCATCACTCGTAAATTCCACTGTTTCAAGCCTTGACATAGAAAGAAAGTCTCCAGAAGTCATTTGAGCTACATTCCAACATCCATTTTCACCCACATTGTTCGAGAGATGGTTGCCAGAAATACAGGAAACTAGTTGGTGGGATCCAAAGACAGACTGGAACCAGTAAATCTGATCTTGGTACTAGAGATTCACATATAGTTTCAATAAATGATTGTGGCACACTACTAGTGAATACAGACTGGCACCACTTTTTCATGCCTCTCAGTTGCCCATTAGTGTTGGTAATAGTGTTTCTTCTTCTAATACTGACTTTCTTTTGATACTATCGCAATTGTTTCCTCTGCATTAACTTGTTTGCCTAGGGTTTACCTCCTGGTGTTTCATAGTGCTGTAGCTGAAAACATAGACAGATTATCAGTTTCTGCTTACTCTTGACCTACTAACCCTTGTTTGGCTACTTTGTAAAAAATTAAGTTCTTTAGTTCCATAGTCGATATCCTTCCATGCAAACTTCGTGAACTTTACATTTGTCTTATTAAGGAAAAAGTAAATGTTGCTGCAATTACAGAGGTTGCACAAAAAATACCTTGACATCTTTATCACCGGATGTAATTGAAATCACTAGTTGCCAACTCTTTTGAACCCGAATTTCCTACTGTGCTGTAGATAACTGTGCTTATATTTAAAAGAGATATTAAAGGTTTGTGTCACTCATCTTAACTCTGACTATTGAGTGGATTGGGTTCTTTGGATAAAAATGAATAACCTAAGTTCATCAATAGTTTTGGGTGTTTATATAGAAGTCCCAGTGCTCCATTGTTTTAGAATCTGAATCTTCTTTGGCTGCTATGCTATCTGCGGTGACGTCCGATTTTGAAAATTATGATCTTGCCCTCTTGAGTGACTTGAATCTTCTCAAAATTCATTGGATTGATGGGTTTGGCTTTTGTATTAGAGACTCTTAGTGACAGGACCCTTCAGGATAGTGTTAATGGATCTGCCCTCTGGCAATAATAATAGAAGTTTGAATCAGGGAAAGAACAAATGCTTTGAAATATGAACTTTCTTTCAGGCACCAATTCATTTGCAATGATCAGTTCTCTTAGATTTTAAAGCCAATGAAGTAAAAGTAATGAAAACACAACACTGCTTACATTCTTTTGATAATTTGACTGATAATTGTGTTTTCTATTTGCTGCTCCTCAGTGATGCCAAGGATAAATGCCTCATGGACTATTTTTGTGACAGATGTCAGATTTTTAAAAGCAAAGTTTAAGAGATACCAAGGCAAACCTATATTAATGCCCTATTTTACCAAACATTATGTTAACTTCTTTAGTTTCTTTGCCTTGGTTTGAAGAAAATCTTTTTGTAAGGATACAAAAATTATTGTCAATATTTTTTAAACCTTTAAAACATTCAAAAAGTAATTCCGAAAAGCGAAGTTTTTGTGATGATAGTAAAGAGCAAAGTAGAAACTTAAAACAAATAAGAATTATTGCACTATTTGCCATCGGTGCAGTATATTTTTGAAAAAATGTTTCCAAAAACTGGATCGTAATATTTCCCTATATTTGTAGAATTCTGAAAACAAGCGCTTACTTAAAACTATTCTTTCTGGACTTGTTTTTAGAGAGTTAAAATCGTGTCATAAAAGTTATTGCATTCATGACCATTGACCAATAAAGACCATTGAGAGCTCTATGAATTAGTCTATTTTTTTTATTATCTGCAGGACACTTAAGGATTTTCAAAAATAAACCATAAAGCAGTAATTTTTGTTTGTTTTAGTTTCAACTTTGCTCTTTACTTTCATTAGTAAAACTCTGTTTTTTCCAATTGATTCAAAATTGAAACTAACAGAAAGTACCACAAACAAGATTTGGGCTAATGCCCCAAACCTTCTAAAGACCAGAGCATCATTTGCTCTTTACTAAAAAACTTTACATTTATTTAAATACTTTTATTTAAAGTGTTAATAAGCCAAAATTATGTTGATACAAGAAATTAACCACTGAATATTTCAGGAAAGACCCAGCTTCCTAGGATGCTGAACCATCTGTGTGCATGAGAAATGAGTCAAGTGCAGTTTGAAATTCTTTATTGTACTTGATTATGCTGAATTACATTTGGTGAAAAAATTGAGTATTGATGAATAGAAAGTCATCAGAATTCGGAAGCTCTTTTATCTCAAATTATGGATCATGGGAAGATAAATCGTATTTTTCCCCTTTTCTCATGGTATTTGTAGCTCAAAAATATTTTGTTGCAACAAGTTTTGTCAATGCTGTTGTTATTAAGGAGGCCTATGTATTTTATTTTTGATATATCAGACACATGTGTAAGAATTTATCTAGGTGAGTCAAAGGCCTCCTCAAATTTGCATTGCTGGTCAATTGTTCAATTTTTATGTCTAATATGATTATTTAGAGCAACAGTAAGATTGCAGTTTTGTAAAAAAAAAATTCAACTCAGAGAGGTAATTTCTAATATTTAGTTGGGTTAGTCTTTGTTTGTGTTTTCTTGTAGTTGTTGCATGTGTATATGCCACAATTTTTAGACTTTCTAGAAGGATCCTTTAAACCAATCTAATAGAATGGAATCATCATTATCCCCAAGTGTACAGGTACGAATTACTGGATTGTGGTTATTGTCTTGCATTACATCTGTACAATAATCTTGTTTTGTTTGTATAATGTGTTCTTTAGTGTTCATTACACTGTAATGAACACTAAACTGTTCATTACAGTCATTGTTGTGGTCATGTTTTTTGTCTTTATTGCACAAATGAAACAAAATATCAGTAAAGTGAATTTAATGATCCAGTATTTGCAACATAGCGAGAAGGAACTGGTACAAGGAGTTGACTGAGGATGTTATGTTAAAAAAGATAGAAATGTATTTTACCATATTAGAATAAAAATGGGGGTTGTTCTTATGGTTCTTATGGCTGGAAACGGCAGTATTAATGGTTATTTTTTCGCTGCAACTAAGTAATATGCCATATGAAACTGAACGACGAGAACTGCTAATGAAGTGCCCCCAGTAGGGGGCACTTAATAAAGAACGTGTGCAGTAAAAATACAGCATAGGCTACCATGTGTACATAGAGCAGTGATGAAGTTAGTTTCCAGACAACCAAATGTTGCTTGTAAACAAAAAAAAAGCGTTTTTATCTTGATTGCACCTCAATTTGCATTTAGAGGAGCTGAGATAGTCTTCTAATAACTCTACACAAAAAAAGCAATGTTGTCTGTCAATACTGATAGATTGGATAAGTAATTATAATAAAAAAAATAATGATAAGATAAATGGCAATGTTAAACTTTGCTTAAATGTACACAATAAAGATAACTCACGTATATCGAACACAAAAGTATTAAAAATAATTTTGATATTGCCTTTTCCTGCTCATTCTGACTCTCTATGCTCTTTTTTGCAATAACTTTTTATGGCTCGTTAGTTACTCTCCTCGCATTGGTTTATTGCTTCATAGTGACCTCGCAATGACGTCTCTTTTTTTCTCAAGGAAACTACCCTTGTACTTGCAATTTATTCTGCAGGAACATATGCTCAAGGGCTCAAGCGACAGAAAACCTGCTCCTAAACAATGATTGCTGGACCTACTTCAAAAACAACTGTCAGTTAAGATATTCTTTTAAATATAATCAATGATCAATTTTTGCAGAAATCGACAAACTTTTCACTTCTTGTGTTGATATTTCAGGTTTCTGGGCTCACGCACTTACTGTACACGATTATCAAGATCTGATTGATAGAGGATGGAGAAGAAGTGGTCAATATTTTTACAAACCAGTTATGGATGTCCAGTAGCTCTGTAGCCCACAGAGTGAAGCAAAAGGAAAAGGGCTAAATAGTTTTACTGAAAAGCCCGCTTGCTGTTAAATAGAAGAAGAAGAAAGAAGGATGTCACTTGCTGCCCTCAATACACCATCAGGTAAAGAATGATCTGACATTCTTTTATAATCATCCATCCTTATATTTAATGGTATGCAAAATCTGTGAATAATAGTTTGTGAACAAAAGTTTTATTTTTTCTTTGTTAATTTTTTTCAATAGTTTGAATAAATCGTCTATCTGCTGTCATCAAAACTGGTTTAAAAATTAAAAGCATCGTTTTGATTGCCCATGCTCAATCTAGCAGTAGATAAATATTAATAAATACAAATATGTAGCTATGGCTGTCGTATGAGCTCAGGGGCCTACTGCAATATTTTATTCTTATTTTCTTGGAAATTCACATTACCAGGCTAGGCTTAATTGCTTTAAAATGCATTAGAATGCGTTTAAAATGCGTTTGAGAATTCTTGATGACTTTTTTCCCACTGAATATTACATTGAGAATCAAAAGCGATATGCTCTTAAAAGGTGTGAGGGAAGATAGGCTGCAGTATACACCTTCTTGCAGCAGGACCAGGTATTCTTCACCTTACCTTGCATCTGAAATCCAAACGTTACTTTGGAATCTGTTTAACTGTAAGCTTTCCAGATTCACGATGTGTAATTACAGCCGCAAAAAAAATACAAGAGGGCTTAATGAGCAATACATGCATATTTTGCTTCCCAGACACAGAGGAATTTCTGTGACTTGTTGCTATTGTTTGAGTTTGGACTGAACTGGTTAAAGAAAAAAGTTCATCCTGCATCAATAGACAGAGCAAATTTCGATCCAGAATCATTTACAACAGTATTAAGAAAACCAAAAGAGAAGATAAAGCAACTTAAACAGCACCTACTTGACAGACATTTTCCCTAAAAAGGATCATAGTAAATGAGTATCTTCATAGCATTGTGCCAGGAGTCACACAGCGGCCCTAAAGAACTGCCAGACAGCCAGACGAGCTGTGCTACAGCAAACTTATCAGAGAAATATACTTCTTCTTTTTATTTGGATTAGTGTGGAGGGGCTTTCGCGTTATCTTACCATCAAAATTGAATTCCAAGATAAAACAGACTGTTTTTTGAACGGGCATTTCCTTAATTCCCAGGCAAACACTGCGAAAGAGATTCCTACAGAGCTGTTGACCAATATTTCAACCACTTCAGAAAATACCTGAGAAATATATTTAGTTCTTGTCTATTGGACCATAGAAATATTTAAGGGACAGTTTGGCTTGATTTTGTAAACTTTAATTTGGCTATTTTTACAATGTAACTTTTACTATGTAAAAACATAATAACAGACCTGATAAAACAGTATTAAGTAGCCTCTAAGTAGAAAAGTCCTTAAGTAGCCTCAAGGTCTAAAAAAGCCAAGTAAGCTCAGTTTTCATTAAAGCGTTAGTTTTACAAAATTCTACAAATATAGGGAAATATCAAAAGTCAGTCCATTTGAATCAGTGCTGCAGATATGCTTCGTACAAACTGCAAAATAATGATTTCTGTTTATTTTAAGCATCAGCTTCGCTATTTATTTCCACCAGAAAATTATTGTTTTAAATATTAATTCTTGTTAGTTTTTAGGCTTCAAAACTTGACACAAAATGCTGTACAAAAGTATCTTTGTCTAAATTAGGTGAAGAGACATTAAATATATTGTTTTACTTTGCACCTCTTTTCATTTTTCCTTGAAAAAATCTGTAATTTCGTCACATAAAGAGGTCAAGGGGTATATTACCCTCGGTATCCTTGAGAAGTTACGCAGACAAAAAGTTCAAATATGTATGAAATATTGTCTTGTATGAAATATATATACTACTACTACTAACAACAACTCACCGCAGGAACAAGCCGCCTGAGGCCAACACAGCTACGCACGCTCCTCCATTAAAATCTATTCAAAGTCTCCCTTTTTACACCCTCCTAGGAAGTTCATGTTTCCTTTAAATCTTTCTTTATGACGTCCTCTCACCCTAGACGAGGACGACCTGCTTTCTGTTTAGCCCTAGACGGTTGGCCGAAAAGGCAAATCTTCGGCAATTTGTTGTCCTTCATCCCCGCAACGTTCCCTAGCCATCTCAAACTTTTTTTTCATTATAGCCCTAGAAAGTGGGATTGAACCACATTTTTCGTACAGCCTACTGTTTGTTATAAGGTCAGTCAGCCGGGTACCCAAAGCAATCCGTAGGCAATGTCTCTGGAAAACATCTAACAAACCTTTGTCTGCTTTTCGGAACGACCATGGTTCAGAGCCATATTTGACCACTGTCATCACTGCATCTTCTAATATTCTAATCTTGGGTTTGCAGACTTATCTTCCTATTCTTCCAAGCTTTTCCTAACTGTGAAAAAAAACACCCTGAGCCTTGACTATTCTACTTTTAATATCTTCACTGCTCCCACTGTCTTTACTAATAATGCTACCAAGGTAAGTGAAGCTGCCCACCTTTATCATTCTTTACCTTACCCAACGTCACCTTTTCGTCTTCACTTATTCCTAGCCTTAGTGACTTCAAACCTATTCTAGCACCCTGAAATCGCAAAACTTCTAAAAATTCATTCATTTTCCTCACACTTTCATCTAGGATACTTAAATCACCAGCATAATCTAAATCCAGGAGAGTTTTTCCTCCGCATTTGATTCCGTGGTTCCCTATTGTCTTTCCCGTGCTCCTTAAAGTCTATCGAACGGATCCATATAAGATAAGATATTTATTTCAAAAATGATCACTATCACAAACCCACAAAGAGCCGATTTCGGACTTCGGAGTCGACAATATATATGGTTGCACTAAAACTGGCAAAAATGCAAAAAACAACAACGAAGTAAAAAATCATAATGAACAATCATTTAAAAGTCAATAATTAAAACTTTAAAAAGTCAATTAAATAGTTAGAAAGGTAAAAACTGGTCAAACTAAACTTACACAAATACAAATCAGAAAAAGAATTAAAGGGGGCATAAAAAAAGGGGGGAGTAAGCGAATAAACACAATAAAAGAACGAGACATAAATACATATAAATTAAAAGGGACACTAAAAAAGTGTCAATAATTCAACTACACTAAGTCAATAAAAGAGTTGAAAAGATAAAAACTGGTCAAGAAAGAAGGGGGGGGGGGGCAAAAATAAATAAGTATACCCCCTAAAAAAGAGAACGAAATATAAAATATATAAAAATTACAGGAGGAACTAAAAAAAGAGAGGGGGGACAAGCAAATGGGTGCTAGAACCCGGGCAGCACCAACAGCTAATAAAAAAAAGAGAGAGGAAAAAAAGAGAAAATAGTGGGATATTTTATTCATTTTTTGTGTTATGAAGGGACAAAAGTTCTTTCGTATCGGGAAGTAACGCAACGAATGGGGGACAAAGTAGGGATGGGCTCAGAAACAGCTCGCGGCTACTGTAATCTGAATGGGAAGTGACGTTTGGGGAAAATACTTGCCGTCCGAGGGTTTGTTATTACATTTTTTTGCAAAACGGAGGCACAACGAAACCCTCCTTCGCTCAAGGGTTTCCAAACTAGCTTTAAAGGGGGATAGAACACAACTCTGCATAACTCCCGTTTTAATACAAAACCAGCTGCTAACCTCATTTCTACCTTAACTGCAGCACTGTTATTCTCGTAAATAGCACTAATCACTTTAATGTATTTGTCAGGTATACCATAGAAGGATAAGACCTTTGCTAAAGCTCTTCTATCAACAGAATCGAACGCTTGTTCATAATTTTCAAAACTGAGGACCAAAGGTGTTTAACAACTCAGGCACTTCTCAATTATTAACCTAAGAGTGAAAATATAGTCGACACATCCTCTACCTTTTCTTAAGTAATTTACTACCTAAAGGGACCAGACTAATGCCTCGATAATTACCACACTCACTCTTATCACCTTTCTTATACAGTGGTTTAATTAAGGATTTCCTAAAATCGTTAGGTACTTCCCCTTTTTCAAAAATCATATTCATTATCTTCAGTAACTTATTTCTAACCTTAGATCCACCATATTTAAGAAACTCATTTACCACACTATCAGCACCTAAAGGCTTACTATTTTTTAATCCTTTTATTACAGTCGCTAATTCTTCCTCGCGAAACAAATCTTCTTTCACATTCAAGGTATCACAAACTTTTTCATTTACCTGTATATCTTTTCCTGCAACTCTATCATGGTTTAGCACATTCTCAAAATGTTCTGCCCATCTCTCTTTAACTCTTTCCTTATCACTAATTGTGGCCCTATTCCCATCTTTGGGACAAGTCCGGATTGACTACTCCCTCTCAATTTATTAAAATGTCAGTACAATATTTTACTACTATGTTGTCTAGCTGCATCTTTCAGATCCTCGGCAATTTTATCCATGGCCTCCACTTTACACCTCCTTAGTTCATATTTTAATACTTTCTCCACTTTCTGTAGATTCCTTTTTTTTCATATGATCTATCACTCAGATAATTCTTATACAAGCTCCTTCTCCTCTTTGTTAAACATAAAGCCTTTTCTCTAATATTCCTAGCTGTAGTCCTAACTTTCTTCCCTAAGACACCATCAGCAACTTCACAAATTGTTTTTTTTAAATTATTCCAACCATCTTCCACATTGTCAAATTTTAAACTCTCAAGTTATGTATTTAACTGTTCCTGGAAAGTTTCTCTCAAATTCTCATCCTGGAGTCTACCAAAATCATAACTTCCCGGGTGGTAGTTACCCTTCCAAAATTTTAGCTTTAAATTAACCTTATACACTACTAGATGGAGATCTTTACTTTTAACATCAATAACAACACTTCTATATACCCTAGTATCTTGCACTGATCCTGCCAGTCTTCGGTTTACTATAATATAATTGATATGGTTTGCTGTCTTACCATCACGTGAATGTCATGTTAACTTTTGGTTCATTTTATGACGAACCACGGTATTTATTATAACTAGACTGTTATGCCTACAAAATTGCAAAAGTTTTTTTGCCATTACTGTTTTCTTTTCCTACTCCAAATTTACCTAGGCTAGGATGCCATCTATCCCTATTTCTACCGACCTGAGCGTTAAAATCTTCAAGTAAAAACATCATCATTCTACCTGGGACCCTGTCTATTTGCTCATGTAACTGTAAGTAAAATTCATTGAGTCACTAGTATCTCCGTCAGTCGGTTCTTCAGGGGCATATACTACTATAACTGATACCCTAAACTTTTTAGTCATAAAACGAGCAATTAGTATTCTATTATTAATACCTTCCCAGCCTAAACAAGACTTAGCAACTTACTTATTCATCAAGAGCCCTACTCCCTGTCTATATACCCCATCCTTCCTGCTTGAGTTAAAAAATTCTATATCATCTATTTTCATTATTCGTACACCTGGGATATGAGTTTCTGAAGCTCCTAATAAGTCCAGTTCGAATCATCTGAATTCATCAGTCAAAATATCGATACGATAGTCATTTTTTAACGTCGTAACATTCCAAGTTCCAATTATCTTGTTCTTTAAATCATTGAAAGTGTTTAGGCCTCAGGAAAAGCAATGATGCTGGATACCAGTGCAGGAAGAGATTTTAAAAAACTGAAGCATATTAACAAATTTTGGGATATGCAGTCAATATAATTAAAAAGATTTTTTGTTATTATCGTATTTTTTCTGACACGATGCTATAAAGAATTTTGGACTTCTCAAAAGAAAGTGTACGTTCGTTGTTTTGGTTTCTTGGACTTAACATTTGATATAACATATTTTTAAAATTACTGGAGCTATCACTCCATCATTTAAATTTTAAACATTATTTTTCACCTGTCAATTAATAAAAGTCAACCGTTTATTATGTTTTTTTGTAATTTTAGTAATTTTATAATACAGGGAATATACAGAAAACCAATTTATGACGATATTTTAGGTAGTGAGATAACAGAGTCACTAAAATAATACATCTTATCTCAGAGAAGCGTATTTTCAAAACAAAACTATATTATATCGTCTTGTATTTAAAGATGCAGTTTTTGTCGAAAATTGTTTTTCTTGTAACATTATCTTTGTTATTAAAAAAAAGATCGCTAAATATGGTGATTTCCTTTCAAAAGAGCCCACTCCCGACAAGAACCAGTATTTCGGTACAGTCACCCCTGAGAAAAAAAAAACAGAACAAAAAAATGGAGACACTTCAGTGCTTCCTATACAAAGTCCTTTTTGGTCATAATGATTTTTTTTTTGGTCATAATGATCTCTATGTGCACTGCCCATTAATATGAAAAGTATAATGTTTAAAATTTGGATATATTTTCATAATTATATCATGAATCACATATTATGAATCTGTGTTTGGAAGTTCTTTTAGATATTAATGATTTATTATTGTAGCGAATTGGCTTTCACTCAGAATCTTTCTAATGTAATACCAGATATCAGGTGGTACTTCTTAGGGTTTTACATCCACAACTATCCGAAGATGCGATATAAGGGACAGTATAGCCCATTTTTTTGTTGTGCCCAGAAACCAAAACATGGCTGCCAATTGAAAAATGTGTGCCGATTTTGGACAAGACAAAATATGCAAGGTTAAATCCTGATCTCAACGTAGTGGATGAAGAAGAAAATGTGGATTTGAATGAAGTATGTATTTAGGATCCTGGCTTAATTTTAATTCAAATTCAGCTTCAGTTCAAATTCAGAAGGTATTCGGGGGGGGGGGGGGAGTAATTTATTCTTCAAAATATAAATGAAACAACTTATTTTTGTCGATATTTTTCAATAAAATAAAAATATTTTGTAGGGTAATTGCACCCCTCCCCTCAGGCTGAGGTACCTGGTTAGAAAACATGAAGTTACATGATATGGACTTTATTTATATAACGTTTCATGGCAACGAACTCCAGTGAAGAGGGACTTATCCTAGTAGTTACCAGAATTTTAAAAAGTGGGATTTTAAAAGACTGCACTCCAAAAAACCGATTTTTAATGGAAATTCCAAATATTTAAATCTACTAAGTGGAATGACTAACCAGAAACGTCAAGGTTGACTGAGTAAATCGAAACACGTCATGTGCATCTGAGTTTTCAAATTCCCTCTACTATATCGAGGAGTGACTTGGGAGATCGATGTAAAGCTTTCAGGGCTCGTCGGGTCAAGTCAACCTAAAACCATGACATGGGGGAAATGGCAGAGAAAAAACCAGAGAAACTACATACGTTCTAACAATTGAAACTGCATATCTGAAATATGTTTTGAACTGCTTGGGGATGGCTTCAAAACTTTTAGGTAATGTCGGAGGAAGGGTGGGACAAGAGGCTTTCACCTCAAATTTAAAATTTGCGGTGAAATCAGGGGATGGGTGAAAGAAATTTTGTTTTTGATTTACCAACACATAAAATTTACTCTTTCTAATCGTCTTGAAAATGGCATTCGTGAATTTATCGACCAAGTGAATCCCTGTGCAGAAACCAGATTTGAAACTAATTTTGGCTGTCGGTTTATAACACCCAAAAATGAGATTGTAATTCTTTTCGTCCCTGTAATGCTTGTAAGCTAATGGAAGATGTACACCTCAATGAAAACAAAATATTTTGAATATTGGTTTTATTGAAATTTGACCGTTGAAACAGGTCCAATAAATTTAGTTAAATCAGATTAGCTTAGAATGCTAGGGTGTTAGATAGAGTCAAGGAGCCATCAATGCAATGTAGACAAGAATCCATGAAAAAAGAAAATGTTTGCGTTGATTTTTGATGCCCAAAATAGACCTGAATTAGTTTTGTCGTCCATCAGCTAGCAACCTTCTGGCCATGTGTACTGGGCTAAACGAAGTTCAAAGGGGAAAGACCTTCGGAAAAATGGATTGTGTTGATTCGTAAACCCAAAATTGGCTTAAAATTTCTTTTCTCTTATCGACATGAAGCTTTCCAGCTAAGAAGACTGGAGTAAAGTGATTCTAATGAGCAAAGCCAATTCAGGAAGAAAACTGTGGATATACCGATTCTTAGTTAGAAAAATTTTAGTTTTATAATGCTAACCTGCTCTTATATTTTAGGCCATGTAGACATGTCACTGACATTTTCTGATCAGAAGAGAACCTTAATTAAAACAAAACAATTAAGGAAACAAATCTGGTTGTTCTGATCCGTGATGTGCTTTAAAAAAAAGAAGAAAAAAAAAACAGAATTGTTTTTAGTAAATGACTGACCTGTATTTATTTAAACGAACAAACTATTACCACAAAATATAACATGAAAAGATTCTTCTAATAACATTATGTATATATATATATATATATATATATATATATATATATATATATATATATATATATATATACCATCTGCTACTTCAGCCTAAGGCCCCAAGGGACTGGTCCTTGGGACCTGTTACCAAGTTAATCTCAGCCTTTTACCAGTTAAGCTAGGAGTGCGTACGCAAAAGTTAAAACTGTAGACAAGGAGCATGGAGCGAAAACTTCGCATAGTGACTGGAACCCATAATTATTATTACTATTTTTTTAATGTAGTACAATAATGAATTTACCCACAAATTGACTTTTGCCGCACTTTAAGGGAAGTTGCACCCGATCTCACCAAGGTGGTGGAGAACAGATAGATAAATCTTCCAATTAATTTGTGTTTTGTTATTTTTTGTCACTTCATTTATATTATCGACATGTAAGCGAAACGACATAATTTCATCCGGGATAGTCGCACAAGATTATAGCTGTAGCTGTTGAAGATTTTCTGTTGAATGAGGTCCGAAGATAGCCTACCTAAGGCGATAGGATACTTTGATCCTCCAATCCATCCCCCTCCCACCTCTTCCTCCACAAAGGAGTGGTTTGCGGCAATAATAAGGCACACCAATGAGCTTAGGTCACACTTCCCATCAAGTTTGGTGGATATCTGACGTTTACATGTAGTAGAAGCACTTATCACGAAAATTTAGATCTTCTCCCCATTTACCGAATCCAAACCAGTGTCTGAAACGACATAGCTAGGATATTACCTGTTACTTCTGATTAAGTGTGGTTTAGTGCTACTATTTTTGTTAGATACCCTTACGATCAGAATTTAGATGTTTGCCTCCTCAGAATTTAGATAGCTGTTACGTATCATGAAGTTTAATTGAGATTGAACAACATTTATGGTAGATGTCCTCACGAAAAGAATTGAGGGAGTCCGTACAATATTCGGATCATATTATGACCCCCAAAGACACAGTGTGAGGATCGCAAACTGGCTATTACAAGCCCAGATGGGTCAAATCCACACTTCTGATTCAAACTTTAAAACAAACATAAATATAAAAAATAAACAAATATGCTAAGGCTCATTAGAAAAAAATAGATTCTTAAATCTATGTGTCAAAAAGATTTAAAATATAAAAAAAATACAAATTTAAAAAAAATTTATAAAAAAAATACAAAGAGGAGTAAACCAAGGAAATGTAAATAACAAGGAAGAGGGAATCAATGGGGATGGTTTATTAAATTTTTTTTTATGATAACGAAGGGAGACAAAAATTTTTAGGGAATTTAGTGAAAGAAAAAAGGCTATACAAACAGAATGTTCAAAATCAGGAAAATAAAATTTACAAAATTGCTGGTAAAAAGTGTAAGCGGTAAGGAAAGAGGTGCAGCATATTGACTTATATAACGTATCAACTATGTAGGGGAAATTTCTTGGATGTTTTACAGTGGAAATTATTATTGAGGAAAGACCGGGACATTTTTGAAGCATAACGAGTGAGGCAAGGTCCTATGGAGGGGGGGATGTACTAATCAGAGAAATGAGAATTTTTCTGGGGACTAAGAAAAGTAGTATTTGTGAAATGCTTTAAAACTGTCAAACAGTTCGATCTAGGACATCTTAATTTTTGAAGGGGCTTAAGGAAGGAAGTCTGGTATTTTTGCGTTTAAAATTATAGTTAATATGGTAATCCTATTTTAAATCGCTAGAGACAGTAACACCCTAGATCATCAACAAATTTCTTTATATTCAAGAAATCCACACCAAGGCTATTGATTATTGCAAAGAAATAAAATTGGGCCAACAGTTCTTCCTGGGGCAGAATATTAGAAGTCGGAAGGGGATAAGACTATATAGTTATGTACTTAACTACTTGGGTTCTATTAGGAAGGAGAAGATGCAATTAATTTGATTAAGTAAGGGTTAAATTCATTTCATAGCTTTTCCATCAAGATATTTTACTTAATTAAATCCAAATCTATTTGTTATTCTACTGACATAATGTTGAGTCAGATATTAAGTTTTTTGAGTTTATTTCATATTCTGTCTATGTGAACAAGATATTAGGTGGTAGGACACAAACAATAACTGACACTAAAACTGAGTGTTCCTTCATCATGGAATTCTGTCATTTACTGTTTGTAAAGATTCGTATCAGTTTCCCTTAGAACTTTATTGATTTTTCTTCCGTTTCTAGGTCTTGGTGCTGCATGAAAGAACCATGATGAATTATGCTGAGTACTGAAGCGTATGTGTTGATGCAAATGATGAATCTGAAGTCAAAGAATATGCTAAACTTGTTGGATCCAGCGTGGCAAATCGAATGCTTCTCTTCCGGGAATAAATTTGAGTTTTTATTTATTTCAGTTTTAGTAATTTGAACGAAAGATTTTGACCTGAATAAGGAATGAATAAATTTTGTTTGACAGAAGAATTGACACTCACTATGTTTTTGATTTTAGTTGTTGTTTATTTTTTTATCTACTCTGCAGGGCCGTATCCAGGATTTTTTTCGGAGGGGGAGGGGGACAAAAAGAGACTAGAAAATGCATCACAAGTTTGTTTATATTCATTTTTGTTACGTTTTTACGAGTCAGACAAACATTTCGGGTGAGGGAGGGGGTCAAAATTTAGTACAAACAGAAATTATTCTGCACATGAGGGAGGCTTAGGTCCTACTAAGCCTTTCCCTCCACTTTTTACGCTTAAGCTCAACTAATTTATTATTGTGAGTTTGATCAATCTCTATAATATATTAACACATTTGTGTAAAGAACTGGTTTAGTGGGAAAGAAGACCCTGGCAAATTGTAGGAATATTTCCGAGGTTTTAACGTCGCTCTCGGCTTTCATTTGGAACAAACAGGTTTTCCGAAGTCGTCTATCTATTCTTAATGTATTTTTCTGGGTTATCCTTAAATATGAGCCTCCCCCCACACACCCCCCCCCCCAACACCCCAATCAAAAATGGAGTTTTATACTAAAAACGAAATTATATTACCCTAGCCGTTTTTGTTTTCAATATTATTAACTGCAAAAAAAAAAAAAAATCAATTTGAAACAATTTTATTATCCGGACTGTGGGTCGTTCGAAAAGGAGCGTTCAAGATAGGGTTTTCTCAATTCTTTATATTGGCTTTTTCTCGGAAACGGTTTGGAGCGGTAGGATAATTTCACTCTCAGATCGTAAAATCTTATGAACTATTTTTATTGAATATTGTTAACATTTTATGAATACTTACTTACTTAAGTCCCATCCATCCTCACGGGACGTCTTGGGGCCACTCCTTCTAAAATTCTGATTAACTAGAGCTCGATATGCTGTTCCGTCAAGTGCGCTTGACGGACATGTTTACGCGCTTTCAGAAGTGCTTTAAATGCTTGTCAAGTTTTTTCTTCATCGATTTTTTTTTTTTTTTGGTAATGATTTGTGTAAGACATTGAATATAAAAAAAATACCCCGGTATATTTGATCTCTTTTCTAAATATTTCGCGTATGAAATAGCGAATCGTTGCAAAAACGTTCTGAAGTATTGGATGCTTGCCTGTATTTGCTTTAAAATGTAGAATATTTTCTGTAATAATTGAAGCCGCAAAATCCACTCCAAAATTTTGGAAGACTAAAGCTAAATAGAGTATCGAAGAGCAAAATTGCTCCTTCCAGAACATGAACGTACTGAGGAACTCCTGAACCGTTCTCCTCTCTAAATTCTAGAATTTCTCGGCCCTTCATATTCGAATTATCTAATGAAATTTTTATTTTGGTTATTGCCCCCTGTACAAATTTCTATGCATTAACTTTTCTAAGAATTTTGATGGATTTTTTTTTGTAGTTTTACCGAGGATTGGTTAGCGTCTTTTTAGCTATTACTGATCAATCTTATAATTCTATGCCTTGTTTTCTCTCTCTGAAGTATTTACATACTTATCTAAGGTGAGACACGGGCTCTTTAGTCCAACTGGGTTTCAAGAAGCCGGTATATCAAATGCTTCCATTGATTTCTGTCATCCGGTTGTGACCGAATGGACTCCAGGCACGCCTTGTTTCACTTGTGACCATGCTTTAGGAATCTCCCGAGTAGTTTGACATCCTTTCTGACGACGTTATGCCACGATTTCTTCTAGCCACCTGTTTCTTCTTCCATGAAGAAGGAGTCGGCTAGTAGTACCTGGAGTGTCAGGGTCTCTTCAAGAGTACCTCATTACACAATCTAGCGCCTTGAGATTTTCTTGATCAGGGTCGAGACGCCAAGCTTTTTGTGCACATATTTTCGTCAGCAGTTGGTTGATGATTCTTTAGAACATCCTTATGTTGCCAATGGCCTGTAGACAACTTAGGTCAAAAGCGTCAAGCTGACGCTCTTCCTCCGCCTTAAGGGGCAAAGTGCCACGTCCATATAAAAAAAAATGAACGCACGCATGCTAATTAGATCCTGAACGTCACGAGGTTGATTTCCCATCTAGTCAATAGAGATTTGGGGGTATGGCCAAATAAGGATCACGCTTTGCAAACCCTGCCTTGAATATCACTAGAGGCTCCACCTTTAGCGAAAAAATTTTTGTTAAATTAAGTGAAAAATTGAAAGCAGAATTTAGGAGAATACAATTTCAATATTGAAAGAGAAAAAACAGTTATTTTGCCATAATGGTTTTCATATTTATTATTAGCTTAATCTAATACCTAAAATAAGACATCAGAAAGTGCTTTATTTTGCATTATCTATCTCTTTCCCTCCAAATTTGTCGAACAAAAAAAATACAGTAAAAGGCTACAGAAACAGTGAAAATTACGACAGCAAACATGAATCTAATCGAAAATAGTAAACCAATGTCCAATTGATTTTGAAAATATTGTCGCTTATTTCCGACAATTATAAAAATTTGTTTTCTCGTGAAAATCTTAGTTAATCCAAAATTGTTAATAAACAAATTTGTTCTTGCAATTGTTGATCAACATTGTTGATCAACAATACATTTTCCAAAAACAGCCTAGGAAATCATCCTATACAACTTCAGCATTCATTCACGTTGATCACGCAGAGTATTTCTAATAATGACCAAATTAGTAATTAAAAATGAGTAATAACTATTTTTCTAAATTTTCAGTTAAGCCACAAGGCTTATGGCAGAATAGCGAAGCTATCAAAGTTGGCAATTAGACACACTTAAGAGTGATTGTAAATAACAAGTAGCCTGAAAAACTTGACTCACTTACCCACAATGGAAGAGAGCCATAGCTAAATTCTCATAACAATAAAAGCGAATTTATAAAATAGAAAGATGAAGTTGATTGTTGTTTCTATACGTCATTCATTTCAAATAAATGCAGACATTGGTTGTTTAAATTCATTTCTCTATAAATTTCATCAAGAGATTTCTCCAAACTGTATGTGTGGTCTAGAAGAAATAGTAGAACATGTGCTACTTCAATGTGCGAAATAGGTAGGTGATAGATACGAATTAAATTTAAATTCGAGCTTTTACAATTATGATATTTTTTAGTCCATTTTTCAGGGAGAGAAATAAACACAAGTTTCTTTTAGGGAATTTTCCAGGGGGAGGGGGATTTACAGTGGAATAATTTGGTGCAAGGGTCATTTTCAGGAGGGGAGGGGGATTTTTAATGGGAAATTTTCTAAGGAGGAAGGAGGTGGATTTCCTGGCATGACCTGAAAAACGGTCAGAAATTAAATCGAGCAGTTTTTACAACAGAAAGTGAGGAGCAACGTCAAAACCCAAAACAAACAGAAATCACTGCTAATGTGAGGGGGGTACCCCTCCTCAATCCCTCGCTCCTTACACTAAAGTTGGACTTTTTGTCAGAATTCTTTATGAACGACTCCTGAAACACTAGGGAGTTCAATTGGAATAAAAAGCTTTTTTAAAGCACTAAAAAAATTTAGCTTAAAGAGCGAGTGATTGAGGAGGGGGAAGAACCCCCACATACAGAATAACCTCTTGTGTCTTAAGTTTTAACGTTTTTCCCCACTTTCAGTTGAAAAACTTATTTGCTATTTTATCAGGCCAAGTGCCAACGCAATAGCGTTGACTGGGCAAACTGTGACGTGTTTCACATGGACTTTTTTCTTCGGCCTTATCATATACAAAGGGTGATCGAAGAAACTTGGGAAAGAGCGTACTCGATTAAAACAGATATTTCTAGTACTCAATTTGAGAGTCAAAATAGGTTGGAAGACAATTGTACAACCCCTAAACCCACAATTTGTCTCCAAACAACTGAAAGCGCCCCAGTGAAATCAGATCAAAAATTTAAATATGAGAAGTAAGGGTATAGGGAATACTAAAACTACATAAAAATATACATTGAAATTGGTGCTAATTCTAAACTTACATGGAAACTTACACCTGAGGCAATAGGCATCGCGAAACTTACATGAAAATATACAATAAAATTGCGCAAGAAAAACCCACATTTTTTAATTGTTTGATTGACGTGTTTGGGGAGATTACGTTCCTTGGCACCTTTTCAGAGCATGTACTTATGGATACCTTTCCAATAAAGATGATTAAACATGCTTTTACAATCGGAAATATTGGCAGATTACCAGACTGGTTATTTGGAAAGGTTTTTTTAGGGAAAGCTATCAATCACCCATGTGTTATCCAAAGTTCCATTTTTGAAGTCTGTGGAAACAGTTTGACGTGTTCGGTGAGATTACGTTCCTTGGCGTTTGATAGACATTTGCAAAAAAGGGGTAATTAGTGATTGGATAATTTTTTATCGTGAAATCTCTTGAATAAAATATTTTTGGAGCATGTACTTGACGATGGATAAAAGGGTTAA